>NC_062518.1:31346139-31508639 GCF_022655615.1 Tachysurus fulvidraco | reverse complement strand
GCTCTGTTTTATGCAATGGCTGCACATGTGCATATTCTCTAGAATTAACAGTTCTAGAAACAAGCTGCAATCAAACTTGTAAGACTTTTTAATTCTTTATTCATTTTTACTGAAGCTCTAGTCTGCTTCTCCGCAGGGGAAAAAAAGGCTTAAATAACAACAAGATTAAGGTCCTGCCTCCATTATGAAAATCTTAATCCCTGTAATGAAAAGGGTAAAATCAGCTTGCACAAGGCCTCAGTCACTTTGCCCTCCAGCCCCAGTTCCCCATGTGCTGATATTTATTGAATCGTCCTAAACAATGGTTCATAGTGCAGGAGGGGAACTATTTTTCTGCACACCCACCAGCATCACATGAATAGCTGAAGTATGAATTGCAGCCTTTGTAGTCACCCGTGGGCTTCCTGAATGACTAACTCACTACTGCAGCGTGTTCAGATGCAGAGAAAAAGGGCGTTGGGAAGAATGTGTGCTTTCCTGCCTCTGGGGGGAAAAGTCTTGATCAGGGAACTCTAGCCATGAAAGGCAAAATATTTAAGAACATAGGGCTGTGTAAGGAGCACCATGGTGCTACATAGAGCTAAGGCACTGTACTAGAGGGAAAAAAGGAAACAGCAGATGACACCCACATACCAGATGACCCTCCATCAAGAAGGCCTGGTCATCAGTGTGGGCCAACTCCACCTACGAAGCTGTCTGACAACTTAAGCGTTTTAAAGAGAATAAAGCCAGAGTTTCGCACATATGCTTGACAGCACCAAAATAAACAGCTCTTCATTCGGTCAATGTGTTGACTGAACTGTTTAATCGAACCTGAATTAAGTTCTGAATGGAAAATACAACATGTACACTATGAAGAAGATGGAAATACTGCTTTACATTGACAACAGAAATTTAATTTGTATACTCCGTTGCTGACAGTGTTATCTGGCCTTGTCTTGTTATAAGCATAATTAAACTGGACTAATCTGCTGGCACAGCCAGACACTGTGCAGAGTAAACATGAACTTTAGAGTGCCTTTAAAGCTCCTGTATTTGTAGTCCACTGATCAAATAAAAAAAGCAGTTTTTCTGACTTTGTGAGTGCTTTATCAGTATTACCCCTGGAAGGCTGAGGTGTGGGCTGAGAGATCTGATGACGTTCTCCGTCTCGTCCGACTGCTCCGAATCCCACACAAACCCAATGGTGACGATTTCTGGTGAGTTCATTAGCACGCGCCGGATCTTGATCACCTGACCACACTTACTCTGGTGAAGGACATATACATTGGTTAAGACAAAACGACACACTATTTTTTCCCCCACAAAATTTAGATTAGCGTTCATTAGCAATTTCTATGGACATAGTGTAAAGCGGAGACAGAACTACAGAATGAAGAGGAATGATGACGTATGATTAAGTATTTCTATATGATAAGTGCTGTTTTTATCATACAGTATATGACAGTTCTATGTGCGAAGCAGCCATCAAGCTTGGCCTAATGCCTAGTTAATTATGCAGTGCATTTTAATATTTTATAGACGTCGACTCAAATGACAAGTCGCCTTTCTTGGTCATGCAGTTAAACCAGAGGAGTTTAGGTCTCTGATAAATGCTGTAATGTGCAAGTACAACGGCTCGCTACAATTACTGCTAATGCCAAATGAATAACTTACTCAGATAAATTATTAACAAAAAATGCTCTTAATTCAATAATTTATCCAGCATGGCTCCAAACTGGTGTAGATTACCCACATTATATTATACCACAGTGCTGCTGACTTCTCGAACGTTTTGATTAATTTGCTAACAGCCCAGCTCTGATGTTAGCACTGGCTGTAAATTTAAAAGATGGGTTAATATTAAATGCACTCGTTAATACACATAGTTCCTAGATCGGCTGATACACAGGGAATTGTATTTGTATGTAATATTATGAAGCAAAAATCTAAGCCTTATAATACATCCTTTTACAGTAAACAACAATCGTGGAGAGAGTATCGAGTGTCGGCGCTGTAACCGTGTAACCGAGTAAGCTTTCCACCATGGGAAATTCTTAAAGCCAGGGGATGACAACAAGCTTTAAGGATTAAAGCTTGTTAATAAAATAAAAACAAATGTAGAGGCAGGGCTAAAAATCAGACACTTCTGTGGACATCATAAAAATGTCTTTTAAAGTAGCCAAAGTTTATAGCCTAATTTATTTATCAACGTTTTAAAAAATCCCTGTATTTTCGCTAAGTGCCTAGTGTACAGTTTGTCATTTGGGACAGTCTGGTGAGGGAACTGCTGTGATGGAAGTGATAATAGGGACTGTCTTGTCTCCTAACTGTAGCATGTTTAATAAAACACTTCAGGGAACTGCTGTTACTTGTTTCATGATGGAATTTCAGCATGCTTCATTGTGCACTTTCATTGCATTTTTATTCATGTGAAGCATGAGCCACACGAGGGGTCACCTACTGGGCATTCACGTTGGTCTCCGATCGTGTTGGCTGCACGGAGCAGTTCACCAAACATGTCAGAACGTGGCCTTTCATCTCTCCTCTTTAAATACTGTTGGCTGAGCAGGAGAAGAGTCAGGAAAGAGAGAGAGAGAGAAAGAGAGAATATATAAATATCTAAATCTAAAAATGAAATCTGAAAGTGTTAATAAACGATTTGAAATGCGACAAATGTAGAACACAAGTACAGATGATATGCTCGAGTTTCAGCTGTTGTTTTTGCTTATATAGAATCGCACGCAGAAGAGAAATTCAGCTTACCAAAGCGCTGTGGTGGAAACATAGTTCACTAACTGAGTGAAGGGCAGAGGGTCAGACGAGGCTCCACAGCTTTGACATACAGTCTGCCAAACACACACACACACACACACTTAGCTAGGTGCCTGGCAACAGCTAAATGCAAATTACTTCTTTAGCAACGTCATTAAACCTCGGAAGGGGACTTAGGTGTTTAGGTAAGCTTAAACTGGTCTCTTCTCTTTCTACACTATAAACACTGCATGCTGAATACAAAATGAATGACAGCTTTTGCCGTTGCAAAGCTCAATATCAGTAGGATAATATCAGTAAACAGTAATCTACAGTAAGACTACAGACAAAAATATATATAATAATAAGGGAAAGAATAGAGTCTTACAGTACTGATTGTGTGTGCGCTTATTTGTGCAATACCTGTTCGTACAGAGTCATGGCAAACTTCTGATGCGTGATGCAGACTTTGGACGTACAGGCGTCTGTTTCATCATCATTAACAATATGTTGGTGGATCCTCTGTAGAATGTTCTCCTTTAGACACAATAATAAACACATGCCATGTGTTAGAAATAAAATCAGAACGGCAAAGCAAAGAGAAAAAAATTAGATGATGTTTAAACAATTGTCTATTGTTGCTATTAGTTTTCTAAAATATTGGCAGCAGGCTGAGATTTTCCATTGGATGTCGCAGATTTCTGCCTATAATATAATGGACATCTTTATGTTAATTCTTGAAATATTTGCTGTTTAATCATATACAGATATTCCTAGATAAGGAGCCTGAGTAAGAAACAGTGTAAGACATTCACACTTTACTACCAATGTTTTAAAAAGCTTTAGGTAACCGTTTTCACACCGTGGTCACGTTGTTCAATAGCTACAAATCACTATGAAACGGACATTTCAGGTCACGGCTGCCAAAATGTTCAAAGTCCCCTGTGGTGCAACAGGAATGTAATCTTCTATATTTCTAGATTTATATAATTAACAAAACAGAATTGGCATCTAAACATTTAACCCAATGAAATGAAAGGGCCCAAAAGCTTAATCATCCATCTATACAGCTTGTTAATGATATGAGGAGCTGAACATTTTTTACCAGAATAAAGAAACGCTCTAAACTTGGGAGATTATGTAAACGACACATTTTTGGTGCCACTGATTAACTAGACACGCAGTAAACAAAAGCTTCCCCAAGTGTATGATTATCTACTTCTACACCCTTTCAGGCCCCACAGCCATGCCCTTCATGATGGTGGTGTTCGTAGTACTTTCTCCTTGGATGATTATGTGTAAACAGAGAAATTTCTCAGACACTAGAGCAACAAAGCAGAAATTCCTAACTGCAGCTGTAAGAAATAACTAACTTGTTCTGTATACTGGTTCATTTGCACCCCATCTAAACCCTGATAGATTTCATTGAGTATCTTGTTGTGTGGCAGGACTGTAAATGAATGTGTATAGAGTTAACGACCTGCTCTGTTTAGTTCTGCTAAAGTAATGGTGATGATTACAGGTCCCCTTGCTAAGCAAGTTTACTGAAATTATGCTGCTTGAGAAAAAACTCCTATACAGGCTTAGGAGAGGACAATACCTACTTCAATCCCTTGGGTTACGGAGACTGAAAAGCCTGAAAGCCTACAGAGCCTAGAACAATGACATAATAGATTACCCAGGCTTCTCTCTAATAACTCAATACAGTAGTTTTACACGGTCCTTATTCACTGTAAAACAAACTGATTTAAGATATGTCTTACACTTATATTATTTACTCTAAGAGATAGACTTACATTCATACACACACACACACGCCAACTCTATAACAGACTTATGTATAATATAATACAATGGAATCACATGTGCTATGAACTGTATTCTCTTTAAATGTGTCTTTAAATAATTGTGGAAGTTTTTCAAAATGGGTTTTTTTTTTTTTTTACGTCTGTCTGTCTGTCTCAAGTGTCTCACACTCTCTCTCGCTCACATACTTACAAAGCATTCTGCAGCATCATCCATAAAGCCCAACTGGAAGCGTTGCTCGTCCTTAAAAGTCTCTGCCAGGGCAATGCGCAGGTTGTCTGAAGGTAGTGCTCGTTCTCTGCTGTCCTGAAACTGTGAGAATATTCCCTATACAAGAAAATGAAACAAGACCTTAATACATGCACTAGCATCTGATGTTCCAATCAGTTACACCATAAGGTCACTGTGCCTTTAAGATAGTACCTTTAATGCACAGAAGATGCAGGCTTCCCCTAAGCAGTAATGGTTGGGAACTTGTCGTAGACTCCGTCTAAAAATGTCAAGCTGCCACAGCACCTATGCGGAGCATTGTTGGAGATATTAAGTGTATTTTGAGTTATTTAGGTGGAGCTATTACTGAGCTGACCCTGTAACACAGCATGTGAATGAAATTAAACAAAAGAAGAACAAGAAACAGAAAACACTAAAACCTTAAAATGATCTAAACTGAAGTTGTATATGTATATGTATAATCCCTAAACTTTGACCAATACAAAGAGGCTCACAGAGTTTGTCGCATCTTGAGTCAACTCTACCTGCTGATATGATATTTAAATACTCAAATTTTAGTCAAAAATCCATGGTCAAATTTTCCTTTCTTCTGCTTTGCTCTTAATGGTTCATGGTGCGTCAGCATGCTTAAAACATTCGTAACAAAGGAAAAAATATCTATTTTAAAAAAACCAGAGAGGTTTGCTTCTCTTTTCCCCCCACTCCTACTTGAAAGTCTCAGCCTGAAGATTTGACATGTGGAACTGAATCATACCCCGAGTATGACCACATTACAACGTGATGAATGATTGTTGTTTGGGGGTGGGTGGGTGGGGGGGAGAGAAAGATGGTCAGACATAGTGCCCATGCACCCACTCTTCGCCTTCAAGTAACAAGCAGACAGATTGGGAGCATGACTAAGATTGTCCTCTGAGTCACTTGTGAGGGATTGAGGGTGGAAGTCAAGATGTTATAAATATTCATCTGTTGAAACCAAGATGTAAATTCCCAAGAAAGAAATTGCAATAAAACAACAAAACAGGAGGTCTGACATGTCAACAGGCCAAAATATATAGTGAATGCATAAATAAATACATACCTGCACTGCGCTGTTAAGGAAGCAGCTGTTCTGTCCCGGCTCATTGAGAAGTCCTTTGGTAGGAGCCAGGGATAGCATAGACCCTGGCTGGTAAACCCTGCCAAGATTGCTCCCTGGTTTCCTGAAGAACTTCGCCCATGCCATTTGACTGTGAGAGGAAAATCTGCCTTCCTGATAAGTCAGAGACTAATTGACACAGTTCTGTTATTTCCTTGAACTGGATGAGCCTCTTCAATGGGAGGCTATGTAATTCCACAAGCAGAAGCTAAAGTGTTGTTGAACATCAGAGTAGAATTTTGCAACTGCTTCAAACATGAGTCTGATGTCCATTCAAAAGTCTCTACAATTTGGTCTCCAAGCTTACCAACCAATCGAATGACCAGTGGCCTGACCAGAAAGATAGACCAGTAGATATCTGCTTGAGTCTTTTAATGGTTTGTTCATTCCCGTACTGAAGTGGATCCAGATTCTTTGACCAGATCGGACCTTTCACAGTTTAGCAGCTTGTATGGAAATTCATCCATATCCTGGCTGTTGCTCCATCAGGGCTTCAGAAATGAATCCTCTGAAAATCCAACCTAGGAGAGACAAAAAGATGTGGATGTTAGTGTGTGCATGTTCACTGCTGTGTGTGTGCACTTTGGATAGGTTAAACGCAGAGAACAAATTCTGAGTATGGGTCACCATACTTAGCCGTATGTCACGTCACTCACTCACTAATTTGAACTTTGTTAAAAGACCATACAAATCCACAGTGGCAATGCAAACCTTTCCCTCTAAAGTTTACCATACAAGTGATAGTTCAAATCCCTCATGGGAATCATCTTCCTCTTATCTACGTAGTGACTTTAGATTACGCCTTATCTTGTATGATGGTTTATAAGCATTAACTTAATTATTTATAAGGATAATAAATCCTTATAAATCCCCCCCCCCCAAAAAAAAAAAACAAACAAAAAAAAAAACAAGCCAGTAACTAAAGTTACTCTTAGGTGTGAATGAGTGTGTAAATGTGTGCATATGGTGTCCTTCAATGGACTGGCACCCCACCCAGGGTGTGTTCCCACCTCACACCCAATGTTTAACTGGATGGACTCGGTGTTCACAGCAACCCTGACAAGGATTAATCCCTTACTCCCTTACTGAAAATGAATGAAACATCCAGTTCCAATGACTGTAGCTCTCACTCTTTTCGTCACTGCACCTTCAC
This sequence comes from Tachysurus fulvidraco, assembly GCF_022655615.1. Classification (NCBI taxonomy): domain Eukaryota; kingdom Metazoa; phylum Chordata; class Actinopteri; order Siluriformes; family Bagridae; genus Tachysurus; species Tachysurus fulvidraco. Next base: position 31,501,581 of record NC_062518.1, on the reverse strand, counting down.
AGCTGTAGGATTTATTTATGTGAACAATCCTTTACAAAATGATTTCAAATTCATACAAAATGAGCAGTTTTAGCAATTGATATAGTAAAGGTGATACCTTCAGCATTATCTGCATGGTTCAATGTTTTGCAGCCTCCTGTTTTCACAGTCTTGCTCCAGGTATTCTCATTGACTACTGTATCCAATTATTGCAAAAGAAAGGCCTGTTACAGTTCAAGCTACCTAATGTAAACAGACGTTTCTCCATTATGCTGTCTAGAAAGAGCCTAGATCCAAAGACTGACAGGAAAATATTTTAGTTTGGCTCATTGTCCATGTGAAGATGTCTGGAAGTTTATATTAACTTGCCAAACCATTTGCCTCACAGCACATTTTGGTAAGACATGTGTACCCTTATAAGCCATCCTTCAAACTATGAAGGATAAACAGTCCCCTGTAGCCTAGCAGCACTTCTCTTTTCATCCACATAAACTACGTGCACTTCCTGGTTTGGGGTTTAAGCCTTGGTTAATACTGTGGAATGAACGTCTGCTCAGTTTCAACACAAAAACAGGTTTTTTTGGTGTTAACCTTGCCAAAAATAAGAAATTTATAACCCTCTCTTATTAGGAGTACTTTTTCCAAAGAATGGAAATGGACAAGTTGTTCAGGCTTTCAATTTCAACATCAGTTAAGGGTTCCTGTACTGAATAATAGTCAAATCATTGGTTGGTTAGATTCATTCATTCTTCATTGTAGGAATGCACTGATATTAAAACTGGCATCATGTAGAAGCCCAAACTGCATTTATTTACTCAAACTAGAAATGTTAGTTACTAGCATCTGATACCACATGATACATGACACATTTTGAACAGTGTCACACTAATAAACGAGCGATAGCATATCAAAGCAAGGAACAGCAATCTGAGCTCTTTCTACAAGAGAAGTAACCTGATAAAGTATCTCGAAATTACAACTGCATGAGAAGTCACAGCAGCACACATCACACCAGCAACCAGGTGAGAAAACAAGACTATGGAAATGAAAACAATAAATCTTATCCAGGATGACGTTCCTGAGGAAGATCAGCTGCGATCAGACATTAACAACAAACACAGTGAAAACAATACAATGAACATGACTTACTGAAATGAAACAAAACCTGCTCTCCATTGCGAGGTAAGTTATTTAGCTAGATAATGCACTAGATTTAAAATAAACTAAGCATTAAAAAATAAAAGCCACCATTTTAATCTTAAGCAGTGCCAAATATAATGTTCCATGATATCTCTGATTAATTAATACTAAGTAGGTTACTCTTTCACTATTGATACAGTTACTGAGGAGTACCAAATCGAACAAAACCCAATGTACTTGTACTGGTTTCGCAATTTCCTGTTTGAGTGCTTGAGCACCACATCGTCACCGAGTACACATAACTTCTCATTTACCAACCAGTTCAGCAACATGTTTGTGTCACGTTGCTTTAAAAAGTTCCCAAGAGACACTGGCTGAGCAGTTTCACTAGCCGTGTTCTTATGGGTTTCAATGTTCTTAACAAACAAGAAGTGATAATCACTAAAAGCCAAAAAAATAATAGGAGGCCCCATGAACGCTTTTAACAGGGCCATAGCCGACCATAGCAACAGCATTCCAAGGTGAGTGTTTAAGCCACACGCTGCTAAAGAGCTCAGGCAGTTAAGATTAAACTCTGTGCTTCGAGACTGCTTCTCCACATTAGAGATAGTGAGCACTTGCAATAAGGGAGAGATCTGTTCGGAAACTAACAAGCCAACGATTAAAGTCATATAGCAGTTAGATACAATGAATAAGTCTGGAGGGATGAAGAGGTTTCCAAGCAGAATAAAAAAAAAAAAAAACTACCAAGGCAACCAGCAATTCACCACAAAAAAACACATTCACGCTGTCCCCATGTTTGCAAGAAGCAATCATGGTGAATGGTGATAGAAACACCAACCTGAAAAATCACTGGAAGAGGGTGATAAGAGATGGACCAGGCAACCTGAATGAACATTACTAAATAGATTTTTCCCAATTCGCTGTCTGTAGCAGCATGGTGTACTTTATTTACCTCACTTAGTAGTCATTATTAATAATAAACAGGTGAAGTAAAAGCATTTTTAACATTGCAGGCATAGTGTAACAACAAGCCCACATCAGCCACAAAATCATTTTTGGCTGAATCGCAACTCACAATGATTAAGGATTAATATGAAAAGAGTAGATTACATCAGCAACAGAATATTCTAGAACAATAATGATGTTTTTTTCTATCTCTGCTAATAACTCAGTCAACTGCCAAATTATCTAATTATTATCATTTTGATGAAAAATCTCCATCTCTTTATCCAATATCATTAAATATAACTGGTGCCTGAGTCAACATTTGCTTCCGGTAAACAGCCGACTCAATCATTTCTAAGGAAGCATCAGAGAGAAAATTACGTCTGCTACAGTATGATGATAATGCTGCACAATAAGAGTGGGAAAGACACCATAGCTCTGATAGACAACAATAATTTTTCCTGACAGCTCACACGCTACAGTTCCACTGAGAGATCACTGTGGGCATTAAAAAAAAAAAGAATATGAAAGATGATGAGAAAACTATATCTGATACAAGACTGCTAAGAGTTGCCCTAACACCCCTGGTGAAGTTCTGGTCTACAGTCAGTGATGAATCAATGTAAGGACTGATTTAATCTTTCACCTCTCCAACATTTATGCAACATGTGACATATTAATATATGACAGTCGGCATGAGAATGACCTTATTTTATTGTTCTGTTGATGAGACGAGGTCACCATATCAGCCGTCATTTAGACCAAACAACTCTGCCCGCACCCTTCCTACAGAGGGCAAGTCTGCATACGAGATGACTTCCTGCAGTCCTCTCATTAAGCGTTTTGGTCATTACACTGAGAACTTCCACCACTCAGGAAAAAACAACTAGATGAAGCAAAACAACAAGAACAACAACAAAAAATAGCATCTGATATGTTCTTCTTTTCTGCCTTTGGAGGAATTTATAATTGGGTCAGTTTGGTATTGTGCCCAAAACTGTAAGCCACTTTAGATTACATTCCTGAGGGCTGCATTATAGTGTAGTTCTGTGACAGCAGAAAAATGAAAACAACATAAAAAAAGTAATAAATGGCACATTTCCAAGTGACAAATAAGGCCAATGAGCGAGTCTAACAGTCTCTATTAGGAATCATACACTCACATTAGAAGTGAAATATCACCACACAAGGCATAATTAATGCCTCACTAATTTTTAAATGCATTCGGTTTTGTGTAACTACAATCACTTTATCCAGCTCTGGATCACAAGTGGAACCAGAGCATATCCAGAGAACAGCAGGCGTAAAATAAAGACACTCCGGAACGGACGTGAGTCCATCACAAAAGCTATGAACCTACTTTAATGTTGTTGGGAGAAAACCAGAAAAACTGGAGGAAACCATCATGAACATGATGAAATAGTACAGAAGGAATACAAAGAGTGTAACAGGAACTGCAATCTAACTGCTTCACCAGTAGTCTGACATGTAAATAACTTCACACCCACAGAAGGTCATTTTAAAAGATTCATGTCCTTCACCAAGTCAAAAAACTACTATGAAATCACCATGGGCCTAACTTATTCATATGATGATGAAACCGAAAGATGATCACCGGAACAAACTTTTAAAATATCCATAATAATTACAGGTTTGCACTTAAATATAAAGTAAATAACATATGCCCACCGAGGTGTGGAAAGGCCCTCATGTTCCATCTATTCTTCCAGCACAACACACAGTAACAGTGTCACAGTTTCACTGTTTTAAACTGACAACAACTAATTAGATTAGCTGCTGTCAGAAAGACAGCAAACAGCATTACGGAATTCACAACGGCCATAAATAACGTATATATATAACATAAGTTTATGTACTAAAGAAAAAATGTCAATAGGCAATAGACGACTAGGCTAGTTAAATAAAATAAACAAAACTGTATAATGGCAGCTTTAGAATTTATAAGGCAATAAAACAGGAAGGTAAGAAATTTAGGATGCAGTCCAACTCTGTGTTACAAACCAAGACACATACTGTTGCTCTCTGAAAAAATATCCTCTTCCTATTCACACAGAAACCAATGCCAGATGAAGTTGGGCAAAAGGATGTCTAGCCTTTGTACGAGTGTATGTAGGGGCGAAATGTGACACGCTCCTGAAACTCTGAAACAACACCGAAGGAGCGGCTGGATTCCCAGCGGACAGGAGCGGGACGTATTGGCTTCCAGCAACAATGCAGTGGCCGTTTCCTGTGTGGGCTTCCTGTAGGCTGTGCGCCGTGTTCCAGCATGCAGTCAGCACTTCAAGTCCTGAGAGATTGTACAGGTAGTGCGTTTGTACACACACACACACACACACACACACACACACACACACATACTTCACGTCATCACGTCTAGAAAGCAAACAGAAAAACCAAGACAAAATCTTTCCTGCACATTCATTCTCATAGACACACCCAACATCAAGAACGCTACACGATATAGCACAGTGGCTTTTCCTCAAACATTTCCGAGAGGCCAAATAATGTCCTTTAAATGCGGCAAGCCACTTCCTAAACACATTTTCACTTCCGTGTGGCTTGATAATAAATGTCAGCACTTCAATGAAGCCAACAGCTTTTCTTTCCATTCATTTTTTTATGTGATTAATGGGATTTCTCAAACAGAGTTTAAACCTTCATTCAACTTCATGGCATCTTTCCCAAGAATCCATACTTCTTTTGTAGCACTTAATTTTTTTGCATTGTTGTTTTCAGTTTATAAGCTGCCTTGATCATGATGATCTAACATCGTCAATCATTCAGATACCCAGTGTTACTGGACCGATATGCAGAAATTGACCAGCGTTCAAGATTGTTCATCTTTTATTCACATCCACAAGGAGGCAAGAGACTGCTGTGGGACTGCATTATATTGCAGGACTGAAATGAGGCAACAGCATGAAAAACACTGCTGATCTTAAAGCACTTCGCAGCAGCATGGCAATAATCAGCCAGTTTTTCAGCATACCTGTGCATTCTATTCACCCTCCACATAAACATGCTTAAAAGCTGCCCATGTGAAAGAATAAAACAATTGTGGAATTTTACAATAAACAATCTAAAAAAAAACAATAATAAATAGCAATAACAATACACCCTAACTGGATTGCAGGATCATGATTAATCCTTTTCCACTTAAATGATCTGTTCTTGTTCTTGCCAGAACTGAGAGGGGGGCAAAGATTCTTAAGGAAAGGGGGGAACATTCTTAGTCATTTTATCTAAATAACTAAGAATCGGCAAATAACTAAATAAAGATTAAAAGAAACTCTGGTAAACAGTAAATTTACAGCATCATTTGAAAAGTAATGCAACGGTCTCCTACATCATTAACCACAAAATACTTTGGCTGTGGAAATGTTTAGGACAGGAGTAAAGTGACAATCAAAACACAGCTGCTTTTTAGAAAAGCAACAATAATTATTAATTTACTATTTATCAACTCAGCATAGTTTAATGCAGGGTGGATTAATTAATTACATTAATTACTTCATATAGCTAGTTAAGGCTTTTCACCTATTTGGATAAGAATGAAATATCTGGTGTGGTTTTATGGGTTTTATTTGGGAATATTCGCTCCTGGAATATATTCAAGGCGTCATTTATTTAGTTTTTTAAATAAATAAATAAATAAATAAATAAAATGTTTGAAATAAATGCGCATAAGACGAGATAAAGGCACAAAGCAATAGGAGCTCATATAAAACTCAAGAAGTAAACAAAGAGCAGGTCGTCCAAATTCCTGGTGAAGCTAAAAGTTAAAGTGGATAAAGAACAACATGTTTACAAAATGACGTCCAGAAGATACAAAAGACTGGGAACTTTACAATTCTTAAAAATGGGGGGGGGGGGGGGGGGAAAAAAACAAGACGAAGGATAAGCGCCATAATTGTTATGTCCTCATTTTGTTCCTTCTTCCTCGTCCACTTGTTTTTAAAGGAAGCTACACAAGCTGTCGAGGATTATTATTATCATCACTATTATTATTATTATAATTATTATTAGAAATACATAAATAAAATGCACATTTTAATATCTTACAGTTTAAATAAATCCAATTTTAAAAAGCCACTCTGCTATACATTATGTGACGCTGAGCTCTTATTAGTTCACCTGAATCACCTTAAACCTGGTCACCTGAATCAGGTAGATTTCCGGCTCCGTCACGCGCGCAGTCGGAGACACAACAATGGCGAGGAAAGTTTGCTCAAAAAGCAGCAAATCGGTATCGCGACATTCGTTACTCACCGTGCGGAGGACTTAACAGGATAATTTCGCTTCTTTCCGATAAAATTAATCAGAGAATATTCCCAAGTGTCGGCATTTTGCTTCTCGGCGTCTCGGCTCCTGAAGTGTCAAAAGGCGGAAGAGTCGAGTGCGTTAGTGAAGTTGACACTTAAGTAAAGTAACAGGATGACTGACAAGAAATAAAATCACTTTTTGTGTTGAAATGTTGCCTTTTCATTTTTTCTTCACGTAACTCTGTACTTCAATAGAACACTCTGAAACGCGGTATCCCCTGTAAGCTTGCAGCTCCCTCTACAGTATGTGTGTGCGGCGGAATCGACTCACTGCAGCCACCTGAAATTCAGGATTAGTGATGTTTCCAGTTCTGAGCTCGAGGCCCCGCCCCTCATGTATACACAAACTCCGCCCCCTTGCACTCTTCTGAAGCACCGCCCATGTATACAGCACAGGGCTGAAGCTTCGTCACCCAAACAGCGCCGTGTTTTCTGTAGTCCCGCGCGTTGGCCACACGCAGCGCACGTGCTGTTCTAAGACATGCAGTAAGAGATAAACTGTACCTTTCTGGTACATATTTGTGCACATAATCAGCAAAGGTTGTCTACTGATTTCAGGAATACACATGCACATCCTCTTCCAGTGTTGCTGTACCGTACTGATATAAGAAAAGATAAGATAAGATAAGATACGATAAGATAAGATATACCTTTATACAATCGGGAAATTTCTCTGTTACAGCAGCAAAAATACATAAAATGAATAAAGAATAAAGACATAATATACAGTATATACAAAAACAAAAATGTATAAAAAGAGTAGTGGTTACACTGAATGCATATTGAACATAGGTAATATGGCCCATTTTTCAAAATGTCTGTTAATTTTCATAATGTCTGCACATGTTTAAAATACTTTCTTATTGTTTATTATTGCAGTTAAAAACAGTAATAACAGTGTGCATTATGGTGACTGGTTCACTGGGAGCAGCTATGATTGTAAAGTCTAATAGCAGCAGGGAGAAAAGACCGTCTGTATCGCTCCTTCAGACACTTAGGATGTAACAATCTGTCACTGAAGGAGCTGCTCAGAGATGAAACCGTTTCATACAGGGGGTGAGAGTCGTTCTCCAGCAATGATGATAGTTTTGCTACCTTCTTCCTTTCTCCCACCTCCTGTACAGTGTCCAGAGGAATCCCTAGGACTGAGCTGGACTTCCTGATCAGCTTGTCCAGTCTCTTCCTTTCTGCAGTAGAGATGCTGCTACACCAGCATACCACACCATAGAATATGGCTGAGGCCACCACAGAGTCAAAAAATATACTGTATGGGTTCATTCTGTTTCTGTCAAATTTATAAATCGTGTACATTTTTTATTATGTATATAGTAATATTTGCACAATGTTCAGGTTCTCTAATCTACATCCAATATACCCGAGTTAATAAACATAACGCCTAAGGCAGAGGTTCCTATCAGTCATTTATTTGTGCACCTGATGAACTGTTAAAAGCAATGAGAGCAAGTAATAAAGAGTAGTTAGTAAGAAGTTATGGTGTATCTGAATGGACCAGGCTTTTCCTCAGGAAGCACTTGAGAAACCTATCGATGTGTCAATGCATTTCCTCTAGGCTCCTAAACAAAGCACATGTGTTTCAGTGTGATGAATGAGCATCACCAACATTGATGGAAAAAATGAGTCAGTTGTTTGAGTATCTGTTTGTATGTCAGCTGTCAAGATTTAATCTTGAGTCTTAAAACCAATTAAGAAAAACAGCATTCCATATTTGTGATGCAATAATGTAGGCCACATGTATGCCAAGCCTAATGGGTAGGAAGATTTTCACTCTGTAGCCTTGATATTTCCAGGTATTGGCATCTGAGGAATATCTCTGTGGCTCATGAGAATAATTAGTAGTGTTCAGTAGGTCTCTAGGCAACAAAATCTTGAACATTTTAGGATTATATTTCGAATGCACTTCTTCTATGCTGCACCTCACTGTTATTCACATATAGGAGCTGGAAAAGTTGCAAATTAGAAGAGCAGATACTGTATATGGCCGATTTTTAATTTATTTTTTTTAACTATCAACTATCATGTGCCATATTGTTGGTAAGATCATTTTTACACATTGCAAATAAAAAATAAAATAAAAAAAACAATAAAAAAAGGGAATACAAAACCCAAATAAATTTACAGTCACACACGTTTCATAGATACATTTACTCTTATGTTGTTTGGCATACGCCCTAATCCATTGATTGAGTAGATAATTGCTTTGAAATTTCTATCAATATTATTTCTAATATAATCCATCCTCATTCTGATTTACTATGTCAGTACCATCAGTCTAAAATAAGTATATGAGTACAAAATATAAAAAATGTGTGCACATGTACATTATCTCCAGTTGCATCGGTGATATTTATGTGTGGTTGCTTGGTGACCCATGATAATGGCTCGGTAATCTTTTTAATGAAACTACAGCGAGGCATGATAATCCATGATAATTTATTTTAAAAATAGTAGTTATTTTTTCACTGAACAGCTCTAATACATAAGTGAAGCAAACATTTTGTCTGAACACAAGAACAAATTTCTGGCATTTGCCCACGTTACATCAACCCTGGAACATTGTTAAGTGGTGATGGTGATGTATTTTCCTTTTAATGTTTGCTGTAGCCGTGGTAGCAAAGACTTTCACTGATACAGCTAGCGCAGACAAGCAGTCCCTGACATTTAGGATAAGATACAAATAATTTTTTTCCATTGACGCATCATTGAATAAAACTCTTGCCATGCATTTGTGTGGAACAGGTTGCTAGTACAGTCTTTCTATGAGACTTTATTGTTTCTGGCCTTCACCTCTCAACTGATGTAAACATGGTAACGTTTAACTTGGTTAACATAACTAGCATGTAAAAATGAAGCATCAGTGCATTAGTTAACAATGCATGGATCAGTTGTGTTTCAATCAGCTATATAAAACAGCTCTATACATCATTCACATCAGCCTCTAGAGAACAGGTTGTGCTTTACTAGTTGGAGTTGTGTAGGCTTTAATTGGACTCTGGAGGACCTGATTTCCATTTGAAAAACAAGGAGGGATTTTGACCATGACTCGGGATTTTGAGTTGAACTCTGTGCTGCTTAACATGAATTTTATTTTTCCATTCCAGTATATAGTGCCAAAGTATATTTATAGATCCACTGTGACTCACTACTAACAGTTGAAGTTATTAGTTATTTTTAAATGCTGAAGTATTTACTGTTTTTTCCATAGATAAATGATCATTTAGAATCTGAATAGAATTGCTTTAATAAACTGATGATTTAACTGACACGTTTGACTCGTTACACCCTGCTGCTAAGTTCCCTGAAACCTATTCACCACCAAGGTTTTGACCTTGGGTATATTCACTTTGCCTGAATCTGGGTTATGAATCACATAATGTCCTGTAACCTGCTCTAGATGATCACTTGTTCCTGGGTCATTTGCTGATAATGTGCACTCTTTATATCAGACATCAAAAAACACAGTGGCAGCAATGTATACTGTATATTATATACTATAATTAAAAAGAGAAAAACAAATAGGAGGTTTGTACTCCCAAATCTCTATGGCTATATGTTACATTATGATTTGCAGTGTGTTGAATTCAGTCGAGGGGGCAGGGTGGCTTAGTGGGTAGCACGTTTGCCTCACACCTCCAGGGTCGGGGTTCGATTCCCGCTTCTGCCTTGTGTGTGCGGAGTTTGTATGTTCTCCCCGTGCCTCTGGGGTTTCCTCTGGGTACTCCGGTTTCCTCCCCCGGTCCAAAGACATGCATGGTAGGTTGGGTTGGCACTCCGTCCAGGGTGTATCCTGCCTCGATGCCCGATGACGCCTGAGATAGGCACAGGCTCCCCGTGCCCCGAGGTAGTTCGGATAAGCGGTAGAAAATGAGTGAGTGAGTGAATTCAGTCGGAAGCCAGTGCTGTTGCAAATTTCTATTCTTATTTAAATTTCAGAACATTTTCACAGAAAACAGCATTTCAGCATTATATATACGAAGCAGAACTTAGCACAAGCAGAACTACAATGATTTAGATTATTATGAACCCTGCTAAAGCTATGTGCCCAAATAAATCCTCTCAACAATAAACTAAAAGGACAGATAATAACAGAAGAACGGCCCTTTGTTTCAAGTGCAGATGTGTATAAAGTCAGCATGGTTCAGGGCTGATCAAAGAACTTCTGAATCCTGGTGTCAAGAACATCAAACAGACAACTCCCAACTCGACACTTTATGCCTGGGTGGGTCTTTAATTACCTTTGCTTGCTTGCTTATGAAATAAAAACACTACCATATCTACTACATTACCAGCTTGTACTGAATGACCAAAGTGGCCTTTAAAATATTTTCTGCCATAATTTCTTGTGGTGTTCATAGGGATTGGAATCCCAGCTATGATAAATATGCAGTAAAGACTATTTCTCCAGAGGTAGAAAAATAATTTCTTGAAGAATAATCTATTTGTCAGAGTACTGGGGTACACCAAAATAAAAACAGCCATTCTATCATATGTCAGTGAAAAGTCTTTTGGGAATAATACAGTAATGAACTTGAGATCACTCCTTAATTGTGGTTAGACTTTCAGAATCTCCTGGTTCCCTCTATGTGCTGTACACCTTTTGTATTTTCCCTGCTTTATCACGTTTAACGTGAGTCATTAGGCAATCACCAAGTCCAGGTTTGAGACAGAAAATTGGTGTCATGACCTTAAAACAATTTGCTAGCAGTTCTGTCAGCATCAGCATCTTGTATGTGTGTGTGTGTGTGTGTGTGTGTGTGTGTGTGTGTGTGTGTGCTACAGTATATTACATTGTAGGATAATAGCTTGTGCATCAATCATACAGTAGCTCAAAGTAGATCATTTATTGTCTGGTTAGATGAATGTGTAATCTACTACCTTTGATGCAAGGGGTCTCAGGCTAATTGGTTGGCTTCTATCCAGCAAGAACCCTTTCACCCATGAGATGGATATATTGTTGTGCTACACTGAATTAAATTCCATGTTCAAGTATTTGAACTTTTTATTTTAATTTTTGAGTTTATTGTGTGATCATATAAATTGTAAAAAATGCACAATTGCAGCTACAGATCAGCTAAAATGATCGTAGGCTGCAGATCAATTCCACAGAGTCATTAAAATCAATGTAAAGCTGCAGTTTTACTTGAACATATATTGACACATAGCAGAATCGGCTCAGGAGGAAAAATAGTTTAAGATTTTTCTTATAATGCATAAAGTCACTCTTGGTGGTATTTTAAGCAAAATGGTATTAAAAAAAATTCATGACACCAAATATTTCTAAATCTGCTTCAGTCTCTCAGGAAAAACCGACCTGCTACAGAGCAGCACAAGGTCCAGTGAGCTGTGACAGACATGCACTGAACCCATCACTGTTTGCCTGACTGAATGCAAGGGACAGCAATGCAGCCAAAAGGCAAGACACATGTCACTTATCCCATCTTCTCAGCAAAGCAGATATGATTTGTCAGATCTGGAGTCTATAACCTTGAACACACATGCTGACCTGAGCAGTCCGAGTTGTTCATAACAAGCCATTCATTGGTAAAAGTAATCACATGCATTAGACACAAGTAGTAGAATAATAGTAAATTCTAATTTTTTCTATTTACAGTAAAAGCAGGCAAATATTCTGTATGACATTTGTTTTAGTATTTGTCATTAATAATAATAATAATAATAATAATAATAAGTATTATTATTATTATTATTATTATTATTATTATTATTATTATTATTATTATTATTATTATTATTATTATTATTATAGCCAGTCTTCCTTATAGTAAAGATTTTATGTAGGGCATTTGTTTTTTATTTATGTCACATATTATTCACATTGTGATACATAGATTTACTCAGGTTTCCATGTGCAAAACAGGCATAATGTGTTTGTAATGCTTTTTTAACATAAGGTCAAACATTACACACATACAGTACTGTAATGTTGTGTGAAATGTGATATTTTTCAAGGGCTGATAGGTGAATAGTTATAAAAGGTATAATAGAATAAGTAATATGGTATAGCGGGAAGCCTTACATGACACTGTATCTAAACAAATGTTTGTAGAAAGGAAAACTCTCTCATTACTTATAGCAGATAATCTGTGATATTAACTGCAATGCTTTTCTATAAAAGAACTGAAACTTATACACTGATGATCAGTCACTAAGACACTGTAAACAATTTTACATATAATTTAATATTACTTGAATATGCAACCTAAATTAGATTCAATTATATTTATCACATTAGTAATGCAAGTGAAATTCAAAGTTCATCAGATTCAGGGATAAACATTTGCAACCTGGACGATTTGGGCTCCAGGGTGGCAGAGGCAAGGAACAGAGGGGTATTATCATTCGCCCAGCCTAGAGCTGTCCTGTTGAAGGAGGGTCGTGAGGGCATGGGGCCAGTCACATCTTCTGGGGGTTGAAGACTGGATTCACTTGGGAGAATGTTCACTTCAACTGACTTGACTGGGGTTTTAGTAGCATTTCCAAAGCCACTAAATGGAGTTGCCACCCTAGGATTCAAGCAACATGTTAGATTTTAATACTTCTGAAACTAATATGACTAAAGGAAATTACTGCCTGAAGACACATCTGCTCTAAAAAAATCCTCTTCAATTAAATGCAAGCTTGAATAAATTTGTGGTGGAACATTTTATTTTACCTAGTCAATCTTAAAATGCTGAAAATAATTCTAAAAAAAATGTTAAAATATTTTCCTGCGGCATCTTTTGTCTCAGAATATGTAGTTTTCTTGGATTCTGACATATTCCTATGGAGTGATAAAAACTGCATTTAATGCATTAGACAGATGAATAGTATACTTTCTTTATGAAGAACAGTACTCACCGATTAAAGCTCTTGTACTGTGGGATCTCAGGTGTGGGCTCAAATTCAGGCATTTGTAGATGCACCATGTCTGCTAGAGAGGGATCACCGATAAGAGCCTGCTCCCAGGGAGAGAAGTAGGATTTAGGAACAGCTGTGCGGTTGAATTTCTCTGTTGGAACATCCTTCATGGGACCTGCATAACCTAAAGCATACACATCAAAGGTGAGAAAAGTTTCTACACTGCTCAAGCTGATAGACAGTCACAGGTCAGAAAGACATGTTACCTGTAATGCCTTCATGGGAAAAGAATTTTCCAAGCCACCAGGCTTCCTAATGGACTGTTTTCTGTGAAAACTTTCTTGTAATGTTTGCTTAGTTTTTGAACTAAGATTTGACATTTCAAAGTATCTACTCTAGAAATACAATTATGATTCCCAAACAATATCCTATAATCTTTATGAAGAGGTAAATAAATAAATAATTTGTTTTTATTTTTCACTCGTCTGAGGGGAGCCCCCTGAACCTTCTAGAGCATCAGAATTTTCTTTATTTTTTTTTTCAGAAAATTGTTATTGGATCTGTGTATAATAACAGTATATATTAATAAAACTAGGAAGCTATAAGGGCACTGCAAATATTTGGTGATGCTGTATGGCCTAAACAAAATGCCTGTGGTCTTCCAAGCCTTCATGAAAGAAATCTTCAGAGTTCTGCTCCAACAATGTGCCATAGTCTACATAGGTGATATTCTAGTATCTTTCTAGTATCTTTTTAACTTCATGTGGCCCACATATGCACTGTGCTTATTCATCTCACACAACACCACATCTACATCAAAGCTGGGAAATGTGAATTTCACAAGACCTTCTTCAGTTATGTCATCATTCGTCATGGGGTTATTATGAGTGAAATCAAAGTAAAGGCTGTCATTGACCGTGTCCCCCAACGAACATCAATGAGCTGCAGAACTTTTACCGACAATTCATACACAATTACAGCGCAGTAGCTGCTCCCCTCACCAGCTTACTAAGAGTAAAACTTAAGAAATTGGCCTGGACCAACCAAGCACAAGCGGCCTTTGATTGACTCATACAGAGCTTCAACAACGGCACCCGTACTGAAACACCCCAATCCCAACATCCCGTTCAAGGTGGATGCTTCCATAATGCAAGTAAACTTTTTCCCTCTGCCTTCTACTCTTGATTGAGGAATGGTGACATTGGCTTGAGGGTGTCAAATGCTCCTTCCAAGTAATCATGGACCATTGTCCAATTTAGTGTCATTATAGTGTCACTACAGCCAAAGTGTAAAATTAAATCAACTTAGCTCAGAATGTTCCAGATGAACATACACCACGCGTTGAGTATCTAACAAGATCAACATGTCATCTGTTCATAGATGTTTTATAGATGTGTTCATGGTTTTACTTTATATTCTCTTCGGTTTGATCCCTAAGTAGCCACAGACCTGTATTGAACCTTGTTGAAATTACAGTGTAATATGCCTGTATTTTGCCCCATTTTAATTAAATGTTTATTCTTTAAATGTTTCTTTTCTTACCCACAACTAAACAGTTGCCTCTTTGTTTAAATTTGTTCATTCTAAAGGGCCATTCCTGAAAGTAGTTTTATACTTTGTCCCCATTTTTTTATATTATTGTTGTTAATATTTTTTACTTTTTCTCCTCCTACTTTTTCCTTCCATATAGTGAAAGAATGCACTATAAACAAAATTATAGATCATTGTCATGCACATCAAGCCAAGCATCACTCAAATCTGGGCAGCTAACCATAAGGGCCTGACCAGAATCAGTGCATGAAAAGTTATGGGCAGCTGAGAATTTTCAGCAGTGATATTCAGAGGGCTGGATATCACCATCTAGTCTATGAAAATTTACAGTGACTGCAAGGGAATTAGGAAGTATTTTCACACAATGTGCAATCAGGTGTAGCAATGTTTGCTTTAATCCATTGTTGGGTCATTTTATAGCAGTAACTCCCAAGCCTATCTCCAACTTTAGCTTAAGAATATTCTTGAACATATGATGTCCTGAACTATAAGACAGATTTGACTTTATATTGTTAAAAAATGCTGTCCTGGTACATGTATCATTACAGCATTTGATAGTACTGCACATCAGCCAGTAAGTATAGTGTAGACTCAGTAAACCAGTGAATATAAAAAGATAAATTCTGTTAAAAATACTATTATGGACAGCTGCTGCAATGGGCAAGCTCCTAGAAGACACAGGAAATGCCTGACAAACTTCCTGGAGAGGCTCAGGGCTATTACAGAGGAATGCTCACAGTGAAGCGTGTAGCAGAAATGCCCAACTCCCACCTAAAAATCCAGTCATATTATTATACAAATGTAAGATATTATTATTATAATAAAATTAGATCCATTTATTATAAGGACATTTGGCAGACTCCATGTTGGTGTGATTAGTTATCTCACATAGGGGTTTTTTGAAAGTTTGTGCATTTGTTTTGTATGAGCACTAACCTGGGGCTATACAGTCAGGATTAGGCATGGTATGTTGGTCAGGTGTGTTTGGAGTTTTTGATGCTTGGTCAACTCCTACACCATTAACTGTGTTTTCAATACCTGGTGCAGGAGGAATCACACCATCCTGCAAGAATGATAAATGAGAGTAGCATTTAACATAGGAGAAGAGGGAGAGGACATTTCTTGAAAGGTACAGTAATATGTTAAAGAGATTCTTATTTAGAGGTGCTTTTTTTTATTACTTTCCCCAAAGCATCAACAAGAACATTATGGCTGAGAGAGTAAACTGTTAAAGAGAATATTTAATGTGATGCATACTCTTCTCCACCCATGTATCCAAGCAATTTTATCTGATACATGATCCTTTTCACATGGTGGTCTGTGTATCATTTGCCAGTGTACTGTAGATTCTGGCAGCTGAAAAGCATTCCTCATTCTGGTTTAAGCTGTTGCTCAAATCTTATCAGAGAAATGATCTTAAAGATTCTTAAAGATTCAAAAACTACATGCTGTATTTATGTGCTATATTTATTTCCATTTCCATTACTGCTGACACACCTTTGTTTCTATGACCAAATAATATCTGTAATGTAGCTCACAGCAACTCAGTAGCTACATTTCATATATATAGCCTATATATAGAATGCTGATCTCTTCTTGCTCTCTAACAAACTAGTTATACTTACAGTCATATGGATAGATGCATTCTGGGTGCTTTCAAATGTGTACTTCTCAGATCGTTTTTGGCGCATTTTGAAGAGTCTAGATCCCCTGTTTGAAGCTAAAGAAAGCTCTTCCAGCATGATTTCTTTAGGCGTGTTCACCTTTCGGCCAAGAGCCATCCCGGACCCTGTGGAGGGTCACCAAATGATATGTTAGGTGTGCATATACAGTAAGTTAATCATCAGATAATGATTTGTAAGAAATAATTTATTAGTAAATTCAGGACATTTTCACACTTACAGACTGGGTATGGTTTCTACAAATGATCTCACATACAGTACATGCTGATTTTGACAGGCAACTGACCATCACACCTTAATGTGGATCTTCCATTAAATGATTATCACAACTTTGGAAAAACCCAATTGTCTAGAATTTTTTGTGAGCTGTAGGATATCATTTTCAATTAATTGGAACTATGTGGCCCAAAGCTGTTTCAGCATGGCATAAAGACATGGCTTGACAATTGGTGTAGTGTTCTGCACCGCCCTTGACCTTGAGTGTCCTGCACAGACCCAACCTCAACCCCACTCAACACTGGGAAGAACTGGAATGGCAACAATGCACTTAACCTTTGTGCCCAACATTTGTTCCTGATTTCCCTAATATCTGAAGGGCACAAATATTCATCACTACATTAGAAAATCTAGTGAAAAGCCTTCCCAGAAGAGTGGAGGATGTTACATGTGAGCTTAATGGTCAGGTTTCCAAGTTTTGTCAATATAATTTATATAACTAAAATATTTTTTTTATATTTATTAAAACTATGTAAATTGACTTGAATTTGGCAAACAATACATTTAATTTAGCAGAATGGCCAATATGGGTGTAGAATTATCAAAGGCATTAGTCTATTTGTATTAGTTATGCACTGGATGAGAAATAAATATACACCCCTAAAACATTTCACAATATACAATATATTTCTATTTCCATAATATTTAGATTATTCCGATTGTATAAATTCCTACAATAGTTTACCTAGTTCTTCGGCTAGATCTTTTTCCAAGACTACATTAAATTACATTTGTACCTTAATCCTTTACTCACTCATCCTTCCTTTGACCTGAGATGTACTATTAGGTTTCCCACAGAGGTCTTTTTTTAGGCCATGGTCTCATTTGTCCAGTTATATGGAACACTGTAACACTGGCCAATTACAGAGGTGTTATAGATCCACTAAACATTGTGAAATATTCACCATTAGCGTATTTCAGCAGCTGGTATAAATCTTTGTTCACTCAGCTGCCAGTTTTCTATGGCCAGAAATGCCTCCTATGGACAACTACAAACTTATTAGTGGCTTTCAGTTGTAAAAACATTTCATTGGATTATTTACAGCCTGGCGAGGGTGTGGCAGAGGGTGAATTACAAAAATAACCCTTACAAAATGGTCAGATGTCTGTCTGTGAAGGGTGAGCATGTTTATGGCTACTGTAAGAGTCCATAAGCAAAAATGTACAAATGTGCTGTGTAATACTGTAAAATTACAAATCTTACAAATGTAAGAAATATTACTTGAATGTGTATAACTAATGTTTACAGTGGAATACTTGTTTTTAATAAATCTAAATTAATGGGTTTAAATATTCAAATCACTACTTACGCTTCATATTACTTTTCAAATGTGATCACGTGATTACACATGAAACATACATCAAAGTGTCATTTTTGCCCTGAAAGTGGACATGTAAACAACATGAACACATGATCGCATATGCAAAAGAATGATCCACATGAGGAAAATCACATCTGAAAAATCAAACCACATGCCCACATCTTTAAAATTGTAAAATGATATATAATACATGATAGAGCATATTAAAAGAAACAAATTTTGTGTAAAAAAACAACAACAAAACTCTCACACATGAAAATAAAAACATTACATGGAAAGTAAACTATATGTGTAAAATGTGTGAGATTTGAAGTTTCGAGGAAAATAAATATCACGTGATGTTTCTGTATCTGTAAACACTGATTATCCTTTGCATGACTTTAATACATACAAAAAAAAGACAGTAAAAGATAAAAGAGTGTTCAGTAAACACAAGCTTATCTTTTGTTCCATCCTTCAGGAAACTAAACATTGTCAACCACAACATTAGTAAAATGTTTAAATGGTTAGACATGTTTATTTTTGTTAATAGCTAAATAAAGATCATACCATCAGTGCCTTGGATTTCTCTGCAAATAGCCGCTGCCTGCATTTTCCTCTCTCTTATTGTCATTAAGGAGTGCTGTGACATTGTGTCCTGTGTAGAAAAGGAAGCAGTTACATGCATATAGTTTATTCAGTGGGTCTATATCAAAGAGAGAATCAATTCATAGGAGATATTTTCACACGCTTTTTATCTGAAATGTATTTTATGTGTTTAATGATGAAGTACATGCCTTAAATAAGCTTGGGCTATTAAATGTGATGCAAATATGTATTCAGACTCACTCTGTCATACAGTCAATCAAAACACCTGTAAACCTGACAGTGAAGCCAAAAGGACATTACATTAGGGACATTACATCAGGCCAGTAAAATGATGAAGTGATTCTACAGTATTCTACAGTAAAGAGAAATGAACATTTATGCCTTTTCTGTATCATTTCTACACTGTTTTCTTAACATACTTCCATCTCAGACTGAGCCCTTAGCCTGAGATTTGCACAATACAAATATGAAAAGCATATGAAAAATTTAATAAAGACTGAGAATCTTTTTTTTTTTTTTTTTGAAACATTTCAAAGTAGGGAACACTAAAAATAGACCTAAGCAGAGTTTCACATTTTATTTAAAAAAAAAAAAAAAAAAAAAAGTTCTTCGCAACCTACACAAAAAATCGTGCAATAGATTTATCAAAGCTACAGAAAGTGCAGCAAGGGTAAAGCAGAAAACAATGTAGCACTTAATTATAAATGATAAAACTTTCTTTATGTTATATATAATGTGATTAATGATGTTTAAGCCTTATAACATATGACTGTAAATTTTCTATTCTTACTTTAGCACAAGCACAAGCACAGCAGATGATGACTGTAGGGTGCGGGTTACATTTAAATTCTCTCTCAATATATACTTAAAAATACCCACACCTGAACAAGGAGAATCTTACCTGTGCTTTCGAGGTGTCTGTAGGTGACTTTGGTTGTATATGATCAGAAAAAGACTGAGTAATGTGACCCGGCTCAACCAAGGACTGATGGGGTCTGTCAAATACATCATGGGGGTTAGGGGGAGGTGGCTCAATGGGTGGGGGTAACTTATGCTGTATGTAGTTAAATATAGTATGAGGTCAGACACATACATTCTATACTTAGGTTTAATGAACCTTGGTAATGTCAACTAGATAATGTAACTCACATAGCAACATTTGTATCAATTAATATTTGTATATACTATGACCAGAAACATATACCAGACCACAGACCATCACACTCATATGTGCTGTTTGAATATTTAGTGTTAGTCCAGATTTATTCCATATATTGCTGTTAAAATATCCTCCACGCTTCTGGGTCAGATTTTCACTAGATTTTACAGTGTGGTTGTGAGAATTTGAGCATTGCCAGGTCAAGCACTGATGTAGAGCAAGAAGGCCAGGGTGCATTCAAATGCATCCCAAAGGTGTTTAGTGGGGTTGGCCAACCCATTAATTTATAAGTTTACCCATGAGTTTGCTTTGTGTACAGGGGCAATGTCATACTGGAACTAGTTTGTGCCTCTTGTAATGTTACAGTAATTGTGTGCTAAGGTAGTTTTGGATGAAGCAAAAGTAAAAAATAATCATCACCTTGGACAAATGTTTGTTTTTTGCTGAAAAGATACAAGAGAATGATTAAATGCAAGGATTCTCTAAATGACCTAACGTGAATCCCGAATAGCAAATTATTACATTATATCTATATTATGAACTATATTATTGCACTATACTGAACAATATAATCCCTTAACATTCTTTCTCTTTATGCTTTTTCAAGACTGGGTCAAATTAAATACATCTTCATGTACAAAAAGTTCCATGGGAATGAAAATAATTGTCAAGGTAGGTCAACAAAGAAGATTTTTCTTATTGTCCATGGCAGAACACAAAATGAGAAATTTTAACCAGGCAAAGGAGAACATTAACAAAAGAAAGGGCAACATCTGAACTTCAAATCTCATTTTAATTGTGGATTTAGAAGTAATAGTCTCACAAATGTTGTCTCTGGCAAAGGAAGTGCTAAAAACTAACAATTGGTAAAAAAAAAAAAAATACATTGTCAGTTTCAGTGACTAATGCAAATCTTTTGCAATAAACACAGTATGAAAGCATGCAAATTTGTGAAACTGGTAACAGGAATGTGACAAAACAAAATGAAACAAAAGTTGTCAGCCTTGAAAAAAGTATACAGTGTTCTAAAATAATGTCACGCAAACACATTTGCTGTGGCTTAAAACTCACATGAACTGAACAAAATTGCTAAAGGGGTTTAACTGGCCACTTTGAGCTCCTAACAAAAAATGGGCAATAATAACACCCTCATTTAGCAAATAAAAGTGTAACTTATGTAACGACTAAAGACTGATTAAAAGTAGAAAACTGTGGCTATAATATTGTGTGGGATGTTTTGCTGATATGATTTTGGCTGACTCTTTAAAGGAAAGAATAACTTAAAATCAAAGCAAAGTTACTCTGACTGACCACGCTTACTCTGCAACATTTCTGTACCTGGGAGTATTTTCAACCACCATACTTGGTGGCTTAAGGAGGGACTGAATGGTTTGATGAGAATTAAAATTATTTAAATCCCACCAGATTTTAAAGTAACTGAATACTTATCTGAGTTTTTAGACTGATATTTTAGATGGTGCTCTCTGAAACTATCCATTGAAGATATCTTTCTTTTAGATAGGGAATATCTTTTAGAATAATGCTACAGTATGCCTCCCAGTACATTTCCCGAGACGTACCAAAGTGCAGCAAGATTGTTGACCCAACACATTACCACATAGACTACATGTGCAGCGAGATTGTTGACCCAACACATTACCACATAGACTACATTATGTTGGTTTTTGTCACATAATCTGTCACTTAAGTACCTGTGCCACACCTAAGTTTGTAAACCCTAGGAAAAAAAATGCTTAATTCAACATAAGCCTATGTGAAGTGAGAAATTGTGTTGACTGTGAATCACATTGCATAACATTAGGTAGCATTAAGTAATGAACTTGCTAGTATGAACAACACACAGTGGAAAGTTGTTCATATTTAGTAGACGAATTCTATAGACGTAACCAATGTTTAAGTTGCAAGATAGAATTGATTCATGTTTTAACAACAAAAGTGCTTATAGATTAAAAACAATCATGTCTTAAAAATGTATCCCAATGACCTATTCAGCATCAACGAAAAATTATATTTGAGCAATGGCATCAGCGACACATAAAAAGTGTTCCTAAACACAGTTTTTAGGCTTTAGTCATTTTATTTAATTCATGTTATTCATGTTAAGAAATGCATCATTTAAAGTTAATTAGTCAACACGAAACATGTGCTTGCCATTACTGAAGTGGTAGCTTGGAAAGCATCTGTTGTTCATGTTAACGAATGCATTATTTAATATTGTCTAAGATTAATTTCAGTTACTGAAATTGTTTTTATTTTTTAAAACACATTAACACGCCACTTATGCGATACAGAAACTATTAATATGCCACTGATGTGCTGTGGAAATATGGAACAATTTCTATGGAACCTTTTATCTAGTCTCAATTGCTAGTTCACCAATAGGCCAAGTTATTTATATAAGTGATTATTGTGCATATGAAACCATACAGCAAAGCTGACAATGGTATACTGTACTTTTGTGTTGTAATATGATAATGTAGCATGGCAATGTTTCAAGCGTTTGGAAGTTCATGCTTCATCATCAGCCTCAAAGCAAACTCTTATTCTGCACTTTACATTTCCATCTTTCTGACTTCTCTTAAATCCCTCAATACATGACATTTCAATACTTTTCAAACCTGCTCTTCTACTTTTTAGAAATTACAATGAGTAATAATTTCTTTCAAGGATACTTTTAGAAACAACTCTGTACAAAGCCATTCAGAACCTGCTGTATTTGCACTGACAATTGAAGCCCAAATATTAAAAATACTACCAGGATGTTACCATCTGTAGGTGTTACTGTATGTGCTTCTATATATTGAATGTCCAAGAGGCCTTTGGTACTGTAGCCCAGAAACAGAAGACCCAAGACTGGCCTCAGTCAAAGATCTAGATGGCTGAGACTGTCTCAAAGGTGATCCATATGGTACAGGGGCAGCAGGGGCAGATGCTGTGCTTTTGGTTGGGGAAAGAAATGACAACGGTGACCGATTCATTCTCCAGCTCTGGCTCTTTGGTGAAGGCTCATAGGCAACTTTGGCCTTCCACTCAGCTGGAGGTTCAGGTAGCATTTTACGATGGGCTGCTGACCGCAGATTAGAAGCAATAGAGTGCTGCATGTCTTGGTGGGCAAAGGCTTCATCCACTAGACCCAGTGGGTGACGTGACGCTGCCTCCCATGGCGTCGGTGGCTTGCGTCCCTTCTCCAGCCAGAAAACCTGCCTCTCTGTTAAGCGAGAGGTATAGCTCGAAAGAGGTGTAGCATGAGATGAAGGTGTGGGTGATGGAGAAACTGATGCAGACCTGGAACCAAGGCCCAAAGGTGACAGTCTAACTGGTGGAGAGAGTGACGAACTTCTTCCGAGTGCCTGCAAAAATATTCAAACCATTAAGGAAAAAGGTAGTAAACGTTTTAAAATTAAAAAGTTATTTTGACATCCATACGAAGGGTACATTACACTTAATGAACTATGGCAACCAAATGGCTAGGCAGATTTTAGGACAAAAGCTTTTTCTTTCTTTGTAGGAAATTCCATTTTTTCCCCTCAAGTAATCAACCAAGTACTTGTTTGACCCAAGGTAAAGGTTTAATTAGGTGGCTTTTAATGCTTAAGCACACTACAAGCTATCTCATCCCAACCCTGTATAGTATAATGCAGTTACTTAGAAATTGGATGAATAAATGAACAATTTCTCCTTATTGCTGAGTAATACTGTTTACCCCAAGCTGTAACCTTGTAGATGTGTTCTGTCAACCAGCATCCAAAGGTCTTTTTTTTTTTTTTTTTTCAACTTTTCATTCCATAATGGTTCCATTCCAGTCTGACCAGCCAACAGAACCGCTTTCAAGACAGAATTTAACCAAAAGGTCTCTGCTACCACCTGCTGTTTCAAAGGTGTAAAATTATGCTTCATTTGCTTGCCAGCTGCACCTTGAATACAACATTTTAGTTCAGGCATGATTGAATTGCACATTTAGCACAATTCTTCTCTTCTTTGGGAATCTGTAGTATATCCTATTTAAATGCTATAGTGAAATTAAAGCTCTATATACAATTCCACATTTTTCTAAAAATCAAATTTTTTTTGTTTGGTTTTTATAGTCTTGAATTTGAAATGTTTTATATTAATTAGCCAGTATATTCAATTTCCACTAGGATTACTAGTCTTATCCCAAAACAGTGTGACATGGCCCACACTGAATTAATGTACAATGATTGTGACTTCTTCTTCTGCATGTATCATATTCTTCCAAAAATAGCCTGTGTTCACCCTAGCAATGGGCCTTGAATCATATTACTTCAATATTTCAGCAATGACAAGCCTTTGCACTACTCAACAGTATGATGCCATGCAAGTCCATGTTTAAGGCATCTATAATAATAACTTACTTACCACAGTTTGAAATGGTGAATACCATAATTTGTGCCTTAATTTTAATTCATTTCAAAAACACCTTTGAAGCTGAGAAAACTATTCAGTGCTTGTACAATGTAGTGGCAGATGTTTTTTGTTCTTACTGACTGTGACAGTTGTTTTCTGAAAGTCAAAAGCCAATTATTTTCTGAAAGAAACTAATCAAAGCATTGAAGAAGAATATGAAAATATAAGCGAGAAGATAATAAAAAGCATGGAGAAATCAAGAGCTGCATGCAATGTGAATAAAAGAAAGCTGAAGCAGAATGACACAGAGTTGTTTTAATAACACTGTGGCAGGTCTTACAGAAATTGTGCTGTGAAGAAAACCCACAGAAGAGAAAAACGAAAAGAAAACATGGGGAAGAATCCAAAAAAGCTAACATATTACAAAACAAATAAAATGATTGTTTTTCAAATTTTCAGTGTCTTTACGTTCAGAAAAGCCTTGCCAGTTATTTATGTTTAGTTCATTAACTCTTGGACTCTGTATCTGAAAATTAATTTGTCCCAAACAATAAGAAATGTAGAAAGAAAGTTTGAAACAGAAAGAGCTCCAGGTGGTAATTTTTAAAAATTACATACTAGTTCCAAATAGCCGAAAAAACAAACCCTTATTTTTTGGTTAACCTGTTGTTAAATACATCACACAATATCTACAGACCTTAAATATAGTGAAATAAAGCACTGCTCCAAGCTTAAATTTAAATATATCATTTGACAGCTTAAACTCTATATCATATGTATATATTCTTGCATACTTCTAATGCTTAAAAGCCTAAATATACTTTTAACATAAAAATTACAAATTTGTTTTTCCATAAGTTAAATAAATCACTGTCACTGACTGTTTAATATGGGTGAGGCTACAAAACTCCTTTCAAAGACTAACTCAATCATATGTTATAATCCATTCACACTTTCTTACAAAACATTCTTGCAAAACACCTTAAACCACTGACTATACTATACATGTTAATTCATACCTTATAGTATAGTTGTCTGTCTTATTGATTTCAAAAGCTTTCTGAACTGATTGACTACTCTGCCTGATCAACCTTAATCCTTATATATATCCCTTCATTAAGATTATCATCATCTATATTCGTCAATTCAACACCACATGAACATCCTAAATCATTAACTTGCTCATTACAAACATGTAATTGAAGAAACTCTCCAAAAAGAATACCAGTACAATACGAAATTGTAACTAATAGTTAAATAGTTACAATTAATGTTACAAACTCTGCGCTAAAATATTTACTGCATTTTTGAGAAATCTTGTTAATATATAGCTCTGGTTTCACACTTAGCTAGGCCAATTAAGTTAAATACACTATTTATTATCACTTTCAGCTGCACTAGGCTTCCACACTTGTGCATCACTTTTCTTGGCTGAGAACTTTGGTTTTGGAGCAGCAAGAGTGATACTCCCTGTAGATGACTCTGCTCTTCCTGATACTGGACAATTAGGCACTACATAAGAGGTTGGAGTTGGTTGGTAGCAGGGTGCCTGGGAAGCTGGATATGGGCCAGCTTGATATTGAGATGGCTGTTGGTAGGAGAAACCTGGTGATTGTTGGTAAGAGTTGGAAGGAGGTTGTTGGTAAGCATGTGGTGGATTATATATTTGCTGATAGGGGATTTGTTGATAAGCATTAGGGGCGGGCTGATAGCTGTTAGGACTGTGGTGATAAGGATCATCATGCATAGCAGGAGAGGAAATAGGAATAGTATAGTGCTGCTGGGAAGGCTGGGGTTGCTGTGGTATAAAAGCATAGGGGTCAGGAGCTTGAGACTGAGCTTGTGATTGGGATTGATCTTGAGCTTCAGCTGCTTTTTGAGCAGCAAGCTTTTCAGCTGCCTCTTTTTCTGAAGCAAGTTTTTCTGCTGCTGGACCATAAGTAAAAAGGGAAGAATTTAATTGGTAAGGTTGATGCTTCATGACATCCAAAACATTAAGTGGTTTGGGTGCTGGTTTCTCTTTGTCTGTTACTTTATTTTTGTTCTTTAAAGAAGGGCTGGAAGAGGGAGGTTGCTTGATAGCACCTAGTGGATAAGAGGGTGACTGTAGTGGATTGTATGCCAAAGGTGGAGGGGCACGACAATTAGGTGAATATTTCCATGAGGCAGGTAAAGAAGGAGAAGGTGACAAAGATCTTGCCTTGTTAGCCTGCACTGTAGATGAATCCACCACATATTTTTCCATTCTGGATTGCCGCTTAGCAAAAAGTTCAGCACCTTTCCCTCGCAAGGCTGGCATTTCAAAAGCTGGACCCATTCCAGAGGCTGAACCCATTCTTGGCATTCCTGGCATGTGAGATGGTACCTTTGATATAGGTGTATTTGATTTTAGTTGATGTGGAGGAAGAGGAGGTTGAGTGGTCTGAGATGGACTCCAAGGTTTGACTGGTTGAGAGAATTTCTGACTTTCAGTAGAACCACTGGTAATGGCTGGACCTTGCTGGGGTTGTGGCGTCCATGTACTTAAAACTGTTTGAGACTGAGACTGTGGTGGTGTCTGTTGCTGAGGTGGATGAGACCATGGAGATTGCGCTTGAGCTGGAGATTGTGGCTGATTCCAGTGTGTCTGTATTTTGTTCTGCTCTGGTGCCCATGAATTCATGGTTTGCTGTGGATGCTCTTGAGGCTGTGGTACCCATGCAGAGTGTGGTTGTGACTGGAGGTGTACTGAGGTCCAAGGGTTCTGTTGCTGCTGTATTTGTGCTGGAGGCTGAGAGGATGGTTTTGCCTGATGAGTCCATGGGGACTGTGTATTAACTGGACACTGAGATTGATTCCATGTATTTACAGGTGGTGGTGGCAGGGTTTGCTGCTGAGTCTGAGAGGCCCAAGGTGTTTGAGGCTGTGGCTGGCTCTGAGGTTGAATCCAATGGGACTGGGGTTGCTGTTGAGAGGCTGTCCAAGGTGGTATTGGTTGAGACTCGTGTTGCTGTTGGGCCCAGGATAGCTGTACTTGGGGTTGATTTAGATCTTGTGACCAAGTACTGACTGATGCCTGTCCTGACACTTGACTTTGGGCCCATGGGGGTTGGTGTGGTGATTCAGTTGGGGCTGTTGCCCATGTATTAATTTGAGAATGAGGGTGGGGTTGATGTTGGGGATGACTTTGTGTCACCCAGGAAGGCTCGGGTTGGGATTGCGCTGGAACAGCTGTGTGTGGTTGCACTTCAGAAAGGACTTGAGATCGTGTCACCCAAGGTGGCTGCATCTGTGATTGATTCTGGGCAAGGGCTTGTGATGGAACCTCAGCTGAACCCCAAGCAGGTACTGGTGGCTGCTTAAGAGCCTGAGTTGAAGATGGACCCCAAGAACTGACAACTGGCTCTGGCTTACAAAGCAACTGTGGCTGGGATTGATTCTCATGCCAAGTATCCGTTTGCTGACCTGATTGTATTTGTGTTTCTGATAGACCCCATGCATTGGCTGAATCTGGTTGAACCTGTGAGTGGGGTAGGGAAGAAGCTTCATTTTGATCAGTAACATGTGCTCTGGAGGTCTCTTCCTCTGGTATAGCTGAGGAATCAATTTCAGTGACAGGATCCTTGGAAGTTACAGGGATGTTATTTTCATCATCCTGATTAAATTGCTGACTTGTAATTTCTGGTTGTGGTGACCATGGAGGAGTACCTGTGTGTATGTGTGGTTTTGGAGCAACTGGTGGTGGGGTTTTGTTCTTTACTTTAGTGGACTGTAAAAAGTTGCAGGCCTCTGCCCCCAGGCTTAGATAATCCTCCTCTGTACCAGAATCAAAGCCTGTCTTCTTGTCTTTCCTGTTGAGAAGATTCAGCAACTCTGGATTTGGGGAAACTTTATGAGGCTCTTTAAAAGTGAACATGGGTTTAGCTTTGTTCTTTCTCCTTGTATCTTGTAAGAGTCCTGTTTTGATTGCAGGTACAGAAATTCGCTCATCTCTGGATGCAATTTGTTCCCCTTGTCCATCTGAATAATAAGACTGTGCTTGGTTTGCAGAAGGGGAAAATGGGGCTGCCACTGTATTCTGAACTGAAAATGGTTTGGCACTTCTGTTAATGACCGATGATTGTGCTACATTTGTTTGCTGACTAGACACACCATTCAAATTATGAAAGTATTGTTGCACCTGCTGCTGTTGTTGGGACTGTTGAGGCTGATATTGTTGACCCTGCTGGAATTCCTGCTGTTGTTGATAATGCTGTTGCTGCTGATGGTACTGCATCTGTTGTTGGAATTCTTGATATTGATGCTGCTGTTGCTGTTGATAATGCTGTTCTTGATATTGCTGGTATTGTTGGTGTTGCACATTTACATCAATGTAATTCTGGCTGCCACTAGTCTGAATGCAAGAGTGCTGATTTTCCTGTTGGTAATTTTCCTCAGCTTCCTGTATACCTTCCACAGGAATCCCTTTACTTCTCATGTCTTCATGTTCAGCTGATATTTCATCAATGCGTTGCCTGCGCTGTGCAAACATCAGGGCCCCTTTGCCCTTGGTTTCAGGGAGTGCATTCATTTCCTCTTGGTTGTAAAGCTTGCGTTCTATCTCAAGAAGTCCAGTATCCAAATCAAAGGTTACAATGTTTTTGTGGCCTGGGGAATTTGTGAAAAAATCTTCATCAATGTCAGTTTCACTGGTGGCTAGAACTGTGAACTCAACAGCATGTGTTTCCTTGTCACTGTATTCGTCGTCTTCGTTCTCAAATTCTGGTTCATTCTCACCAGTTCCGTAGCTTACCAGTGTGAACTGCTTGGCCCTTTGTCTATGCTTCTTGAACATCAACAACCCCTTATTATTAGGGTTAGGGGCAGCAGCAGTTAGGAGGAGGGCAATGCGCTTGCATTTGGACTTGGCCTCCTTTACTTGCTTTTCAGACAGGCTTTCTCTTCGACGGAGCCCTTAGAAAAAGAGCAAAAAGGGGGATTAAAGTTTTGTGAGGATATTAAGGGCAGTATTAAAGAGATGTTTGAAATAGATTTTTGGTCCATTTCACTGAAAGATATAGAATGGGTAAAAGAATGCAGACAATAAATAATTTAATTAGAGAATATACAATCAACTATTTAGAGTGGTGAATGAATGTAAAAATACTAGTGGTGCTTTTAAGCTTTGGTATGCTGGCATGGTTGTCTCCAATTTTCCTCTTAAAGGTCTCTTACAGAATGAGAACACCCCATTTATTTAAAGGGGTCACTGAATGGACTATCGTGTATGAAAATAATTTTGAACATATGCTGTTGCCTTGAACATTACACAGTATTTTCCACCACCATCATCAGCAGCTATTTAGGTAATTTATTTTGGAAAATAGCTATGCATCTCTTCAGTAAAGTTTCAAAGATTTTTTTTAATCAATGGGAAATATTGAATCTGTTCTTGCCCAGAACATTACTAAGACTTTATGCACTTTATTTTGTTTTGGTTTGACTTTAATTTCTTCACTGTCAAAGCTTTTCTAGATTAATTACATGCATGACCTACAGATATTTGGGTGACTGATTCCAAAAGAGGACCAAAAATGGAATTGTGGTATTTCAGGCACAGGCAAAAGGTGGCAAAAAAATAAGCCATCAAGTACATCAAATATTTTTACATTTTTAAACCAGTTTTAGAGACATTTGATTCTAGTCTTACATTCTTATAGGTGAATTGTCAACCTCATGGTGAGGACGGCTACAGATGAGAACAGTTCCCTTTTCAGTGCTGCTATGATGGCCAGTTTTAAAGGATCAAGTAACTAGACAGTGTCACACATGCTGGTATCTGTCAAAGAGCTCTCCGACAGGCAGCATTAGTATACCCATGTTTTATTATTATCCTCACCACGTCACCCTCTAGGCCCCATCCCAATTCTAGCTGTGCATGAAGAAAGTACATTTTAGCACAGATATTCAATCCAGTTTACTTTCCTTGTAAGTGCAATAAAAAAGAAACCTAATGAGACATAGAAAATATGATATAAAGTTTAAGGTAATGACTATAGATGATTAATCAGATAATCATATGTGATTTCTATTAACATAAAGCAGACTATAGTTAAAATGAAATTAAAATAGTAAAAACATAAGTATATTTATTCTATGGTCTAAGATGTCTTTTTAATTTTTTTTTATAAATGCTAATGCTGAGTACACAAAATAAATTACTCTCAGCAATTTTTTTAAAATTGTTTTTTGTTTTTATTTAGTCATTTTACAGTTCTCCTTCTCCTTACTTTTAAATATTTCTACATGTAACCATATTACAAATTTGAAATATGAAATATAACACAATGAACATACAATTTATTAGAAAATGCTACCCAATTAAAATGTATATAGTAAAACAGATTAAACAAAGTTTAGCAAACATGGATATAAAAAATCACCTAGGATAATAAATGGCACAAAATTGAAGTGATAATAAAAGACTTACTGGCGTGCCTTGGCCGGTGCTTGTTGGGCTTGTTGAGCTCCCTCTCTGACTCAGAGTCCTCCTCTTCTGATGGAATTCCAAAGGAGACAGAGAAGGAGGTGGGATCATCATCGGTGTGCCCTCCTTCCCCCTTCACATAATCCCGTTGTTCATTAGCTGTTGCCTCAGTCCCAACAGCCCCCACTTTTTTTGTTCCAGAGTCCCTCCCAGATGGCTGTATGGTAACCTCCACCTGTCCCAGCAAAGCAGAGGGAGAACTGACAAGCACACCTCGCTGACTTAGAGGCTCTCTATCATGCAATGGTATATACAAAGAGCAGCCTGGTGCATTGGTTGTAGTGTCATTTTCAGTGTTTGTTTCATGGCACAAGTCTCCTGTAACTCCCCGGGCACTTCCTAATGAGGTACAGCCTGTGTCTTCCAAGGTGGTCTGAGAGAGTGACAACTGCAATTCCACTACAGCTCCTGGAGTGATTTCTAACCTGGGGGTTCCAACATAGGAGTCACAGGTGTCTGGACCAGTTCTGTCCTTAGGTGCTGGAATGCAGAACTGTGTTCGGACCATGGTGTTCCCTGCAGGGCACTCTGTATCACTGTTTGTCTCTTCATAATGTGCCTCATCTACATTCTCAGATTTGTAGGGTTCCCTCAATTCCCTCCAGGAAGCCTTGAGTGTGGTGTTAAATGACTGAGACTTCTGTTGAGGGAATAAACAGCACCTGTAATGGAGAAATAATAGGTAATGCTAGATTGGTCTGATGGCTACATGGATATATACTGTTATTATATTGTTCATATACTTGTCTTACAAATTATGTTGAATCATAAAAGTTGTCAATTGAGAGGCCATTCAGAAAGGTCATTGTGTTTAATGACCCAGACTTTATTTATTAAATAGAAACTGTAAGGTCATACTTAAAAAGAGGCACATAAAACATTCAGCAGTTGCTCCAAGTTGAAATGAGAGTAGATGAAAATTGAAAAAGGGTGTCTTTGAGTGTGGGCTATTTTTGCACAGAAAGCACAATCCACTGGTATATTACCAACACAAGCCAACTGCTATCTTAAACTGGCTAGTTAGTTTTAGGAGCCAAACACAAAGCAACTGTTTTGCCATTTGGTTGAGTCAAAGGTCATGTCTGTCATTAGTGAGACAACAATTGCTCTCTCTATTACAGAAGCAATCAAAATGCAAAGTGAATGTCAGACTGGATACATCACTGGTAGATTTGATAGAATAATGGTCATATTAGTTATGCCTTTGTTTATACTAGGCCTATGTATCAATATGATATGAGATTAAAATATTATCATTGGAATTTGGTGATCTTGAGGAACAGCTTTCTGGTGGCTGCTTTAGGTACCTTTTTACCAGCAGTTGCAGGCAGTCAGTAGCTTTCTCAATGAGAACAATAACCTCTGCAAGACTGAGGCTGGAGCAGGATACTCCATTAACAGACACGAGCTCATCATCCTCACACAGACCAGCCATGGATGCATGGCTGCCTTCTTCAACCTTTAAAAAAGAACATGAGCATGAGCCTATTTTAATATAATATAATAATAAAATCACTTCTGACATATAAATAAATCTGATTCTAATAGTTCAGGTAGGTACTCTGGCCTGCATTTAGCAACAAATCAAACCTACAAAAATGTAGATAAAATAAAGAATTTTATTATTTTTGATCTATATATGATCTATTGACTCAAGCATTGTTATTCTAATATCAACAACCTATAGAACAATAAAAAAAACAGATCTATAAAACAATAAAAAACACTATTTTTGTTGAGCAGTTGTGTTTCAGCATTCAGATGTGTTCCTATTTTATGCAGAATGACAGCTGCATGTTTCTTGACCAAACAATTCTCTTGAACACAGAAGGCTGTCCATAATGGAGGAGCAGCAGTGGCACTAAAGTGTAAAAGTAACAGTAACCTTTAAGATGATAGAAGACAAATCAGTCCTGACAGCCAGCTTGTACATTATATTTGTTACAAAAGAAGAAGAGGCTTTTAAAACATGGCATTTGAATCTTTTAAAGTGCAGCATTTGTAAAGCGCTGAAATTGGGTGTAACATTAAAAACAGGAACACTTCTAGAGATCAGTACAAATATACAGTAATGTGGGTGTGTGTAATTTACATATATAATGTATCTGAACAACGTAAATTTCCATTGAATGTGTCCCTGTGTATCATCTTAACAACATAGTAGCTCCTAGTAGTGCTGCAGTGGGAGTCAACTCAGATATTAACTGTCATAAAAAACATATGAGCTATTTTTGACTTCCTACATGTAATAAATAAAGTCATATCAGACAGCTGTGGCTCCTGCATTTTTCAGCACTGAACATTTCACATTAAACAAAACTTGTTTTCAAGTGTAATAACATGTTAGTAACATGTTTGTCATTACAGGAACAGCTTACCAAATCACTTTCTGTAACACACTGATTTTGCCTTCAGGATTTTCCAGTAATCAGTTCTTAACTATACAAAGAAAGAGTTAAGGTACTAAAGTTTCTTTATTGTCTCTGGATTTTTAAAAGCCTACTTTGTAATAATTCTTGATAGAAAATTCATGAATATGCACTTAAAGCAAACAACGTAAATCAAGGTCAAATGTCATTATTTGTCAGCTGATCTTTTGTAAAAGGGTTCTTAATTTAAATTAGATAAAAATAACCTCTTGTTCTAATTTTAAAACAGTGGCACAGATTCTCAATGAGATTCAGATCTGGACACTGACTTGGCCACTGTCGACCATACACCTTTTGTATTCTTTTCCACTCTTGCATCGCTTTTTCCTTGGGTTTGGGATCATTGACAAAACTAAAGTTTGGTTGTAAGACATTCCACCATTACACAAATGGTGGAATGTCTTACAACCAAACTTTAGTTTTGTCTGTTCGTGTGTTTGTTTTGGGGAGACTGAAGCAGGCTGTCTTGTAATATTTTCCTTTATTTGCTCCATCCATGATCCCTCCAGTTTTGACAAGAAGAGTCTGGTTCTGAGGATGATAAGCATCTCCAAAAGAGCATGATGCTGCCACCACCATATTACACTAAAGGAATGGTGTTCATTTGAGTTACTGCCTGTGTTAGTTTTGCAGCACGCATAGTAATTTAATACTTGCCCAAATACAGTATTTGATCTTGGTCTCATAAATACTAAAAACCGAATCCCCATTGAGTTACTCTCATGCTTTCATATAGCTCTTCCTGAGTGAGGGTTTCCCTATACCCACCCTTCCATACAGTCCTAAATTATTCACAGCTCTTGAAATAGTCTAGAGCACCATCACTCCACTCTCAGCCTATAAGTAAATTCTGTAACTCCTTCAGAGTGACACGATGCAGCTTCCACCTTCTCTTTATTGAACCAGCACTGCTTAAAGTGCTTTAAATATACATGTTTTATTTTTATTCCAAAGTTATGAAACTATTTTCTATACTATATTTTATCTTTAACTTACTTTGTATTCTTCTTAGATTTTATATTCTGAAAACTCAAGCTGCTTTAATATTTCACAGCTTATATCCAATTAATAACTCATTTGGGTCCTCAATAAGACAGTATACAGTATTTCATCTGGAGCTTCCAGAACTTGGGAGGTTGAATCCTTATGCAAGCAGAATTAATTTAGACTTGAAAATTCTGTCAAAAAATTGACACGACTGTATCATTGACACAATTGTAAAAATTGTGAAAATGTTGTCTCAAGATAAAATACAAGACTCTGGAAATGACTCAGACAAAATCCCAGCTTTTATAATGTTGGTGTTCTGCCACTAGAGGCCAGTGCTCTTACAATAAATTCCGTTCAATCATCTGTCCCATGTACTAAAGGCACTTGGCCCTGTCCAGCACATTTGAATCTTCTAAGTATTCTTCCTTTATTGAAGCAGGTTTAATAGAGCAAGAAAGACACAAAAATGTGACAGGGAGAAGGTGAATTAAGGCATTCTGTGGGGACATACAATACTACTGTGCACAATGCTGAGAACAGGTTTGCAAACATTGGCAGAGCTCAGAAGTTGCCAATGATTTCAAACATTTTGAAAAATTATAAAGCTTGTCCACACATAATGAAAACCTTACCACTTGTGTAACCTGAGCCCCCCCCCCCAATAAAACACAACTAATGACACTATTATAACTATTACGACTTCACCAATGACAACCCAAAACAATTATTCACCATAAAATATGGCCTGCTTCCAATGACTTTATATGGTCACTTTATGAGCAGCATGGAAAGAGTATACTGTTTTAGATAGTGATAAAACAAGGGTGATGTGGGCTTTGTTTTAACAACAGTAACAGCAGCGGTAAATGGAACAGTTTACGTTACCCATATATGGATTGCTCATAGATGCTGTGTGTGGAGTGATTGCTCAGACAGAAAAGATGGATGTCTGACCTGCTAGAATCAGTGCTCACTCCAAAAAAGGAAGGGAAAATAGCTACACACTTAATTATATCTTAATGGTGACAAAGGAGGGAGACCTGGAGAAAGCCAAAGGCTTATGGTTATGTTACTGTATACACAACATAAACCTGTCTACTGCCAAATAAAAGTATAGCTGGTGTTTCATCACCTGTAACAATTCAAAACTCTCAACTTTATTAAAGGATTTTGACTCAAACTGTCGATCCATTACATATAGACTATAAATATCATGGAAAACATATAAAACACTTGCTCATTAAAAAAAGTAAAATCATGTCAACAAAAAACACAAGAAGGAACCTGAAAAGCACATTTACAGCTGTTTCTCTTGGCAGTTTTTAGACTGTGTATGTTTGCAATTCTTTGACTAACAACTTCCAGGCCCAGGGCAGGTTAAAAACTAACCGCTCTATTCTCAGGCAAATAAAGTTTCTACAGTTAAACTCACCTCAGCATTTTAATGCTCTGCGTATGCATAGTTATACTATAAGTGGTAAATAAACAGATGTCTAATGGTAGCGTAAGACTGATTATGGATTTACAACTGTATGTGTGTGTGTGTGTGTGTGTGTGTGTGTGTGTGTGTGTGTGTGTGTGTGTGTGTGTGTGTGTGTGTGTGTGTGTGTGTGTATGTGTGTTTGCCTCAAGGCACCCAATTATGTATTAAGTATTAGCTGTTTTCAGTTTTAGAAAATCCAGCTTTGATAAATTGAGGTCAGTCACTGAGGAAGTTAAATTACATACCTTTCATATGCTTTAACTTCCGATCATATACATTAGCACCATTCATAATATTCAGCACATTTTTCTATAAGCATTATGTTTATGAATGGTTATGAGAAATACATTGTGATGTTCTGACCATGTTACTGTACCTTAAATCAAAAGCTAAATGAATAAATAAATAGTTTACATTCATAGAGACAGCATTGATCGGTGGGAGCAGGTTCGGACTACAATGTATAGCGAGTATTTGTTGATAATAATCTTCATAATGTTCTCATTCACGTATTCATAACGTTTTCATTTTAAATTCTGTCAAAATGTAAAATTTAATTACCTCTTGTAACCAACAATTAAAAATGTTGCTATATGACATATGTAAGTTGATGTTCCATTGATTTACTTTCCCTTCTAGATGTTGTCCAAATAGTGAGTATTACCTGGTTAGAATCCACAGTTATTTTTAAACCTAATAGTCAAAAATGGGAAATAGAGGAGCTAGAGGATCAGTAAGACAGAAAACATGCTACCCCTTGAAAATTTTAACTGTAAATGGAGTAATGAACACAGTTGTGACAGGGCTGCCAGGGTTGCAATTTGCTGGGGTACTTTCAGCTGTGGTCTTGAAGATATTTTACAAGACAATTTTATGCTTAGCTGAAAGCTGACAACCCTGGTTAATTAGCTAATCTAATGAATATTATTTATTCTGTCCATGTCTCACATCCTGTGACCAGTTTAATAAAGGTATGTGGAAACCACTGAAAATGATCTAGTAGACTGTAAGCTGTATACTCTCAGCTTCCACTTACTGTATGTGATTACTCTAAAATTTTAGTTGATGGTAGTATGTCCATCATGTCAAGGCATTTCAATCAGCCTTAACTGATTACACACCTGTCTTGTGTTTCCCTTGATTAGTTCCCATTTATAAGTTTCGTTTGCTCTTTAGTTCCTTGACGTTTGTGTTGCGTTGTGTTGTGGTGTGGGGAAGTGATTAGTTATCTAGTTTTCTAGTGTACTGTTTTTCTGAAGTTTTATATTTTCTTGAAGACATGAAAAAAGCCTTGCATCTGTCTGGCAAATGATCATTCACCTCCAAGAATGTATTACAGATAGTACACATAGTATACAACTCAAATGCGACACCCTCTATCTTTTGTCACAAGTTGAAGCTGATGTTCATCTGATGTTTGGGATCAAGCACAAATACTGAACCTGTCTTCATCCCTATTTAACCCACCCCTGTTCCTCCATCAGGGTTTCTGTCTACAAAGCAGATATCTATCCACGTGTCCAGTGACAGGATAACATTCTGTTCAATCGTCAGAGAATTTGCCCAATAAACAATTTGTTATATATTACATTGTATTGGTATAATCTGAAATAGATTAACAGACTATGCACACTGTATACTCTATGTACAGTAATGAAAAGTGAGTGCCAGGCTGAACCTCTAGATTATGATAAACGAGCAGGGACAGTTATGACATCATCTCTGGAATGCACAGTTAAACTGATATTAGGTTTCATGAGATCTCTGTCTGCTTTTCCAGGTGCAGGTTCTTCTTTCAAAGGCTACATTTGTGTTGTGCAACTTGAAGAATTTGAGGAGTTATGACTTCACCACTTTTACGACAATGCCAGAATTCCCCCAAAAGACTGATGACAAAGGAAGAAAACAATCTTCCTTATTAGGAAAATTGTCTCCTACACACACACACACACACACACACACACACACACACACACACACACACACACACACACACACACACACACACACGCACACACACACGCACACAGTTGGACCCAAGCACATACTGTATGAACAGAGACACACAAACTTGGAACTGCATGAAAACACTTTCATATTCGACATCTACAATGTAAAATATTTGTCTTGTTCGTGCTATTTATTTTTTTCTTTTTGCCCTTCACCTCCCTAGATAATCCTCAATCAGGTAAAGTTATGTCTTCCAGATGGCATGTTAGTTGAACAGAATAACCCCACAAAACTGTGTGAGGCATCATTCTATCATCTTGAGCCCTTCGCAGGACTGTAGGCAAATATTTACCCACTCAGCTGTAGCAACTAAAATAAATACACTTACAGTTGAAAAGATGAAAACTGTAGATAAAACATCTAATTTTACCCATGATTTCACTTTATAAATACCTTCCTTGGTTTATACAGAGGAATGATTCCCACTTGGCTGACCTGTAGTTGGTTAGAAATTAGATTGATCTAAGGCCAACTAGCCACATCATACTGCATTGTTCTCATCCCAGACACATGTAAGACCCACACACGAACTGTAGAACACTTTCCTGAACATCGTGTCTCTTATACTGAACACGACTTTCAGAAAAGACTAGAATATTCAGTGTGAATATAGAACAAAGACTCAAATTCAATACTGTCTTACACTGTTTCCTTAAGACTGCTTTGATTTGTCTTTGGCAAGCATCCAATTCAGTGGAATGCACATCTCTGAAAAGTAAAATTCTTTTGACAAGCTAAAGGCAGCTGGGCACAATCTTTATGCAAGATAACACTCTCAGAACACCACTGGCAATGTGGAACCACATAGGTTGTAATAGGCAGCTAGAATTTACTTAACAACCCCAGATTATTAGACTAAACCTTTAGGATACAGAAAGTGTTCCTCGTAAAAAAAAAACAAAAAAACTCAATTTTGCTCACCAATAAAAAATATGGGAAGCCTTCTGGCTCTCAGCATGAGAATCAAAGTACAGTGCCAACACTCTCTGAATTTTTATTAAATGAACATAATCGCTTAATCCTGGTCAGGGATCCAGAGCATATTCCAGGAACACTGGGTGTGAGGTAGCAATAATACCTAGATGCGACGTCAGTTCACATCGTACCAACTCAACAAAGCAGTAAACTGTGTTTGTTCAGGATAAACCAGCAGTCCTAGAGCTCTGAGAGGGCAATTTAGACACCGATCAGCCATAACATTAAACTAACAGACTAATATTGTGTTGGTCCCCTTTTTGCTACAGAAACAACTCTGATCCTTAGAAGGCATGGAGTCCACAGGACCTCTGTAGGTGTGCTGTGGTATCTGGCACCAAGACGTTAGCAGTGGATCCTTTAAGTCCTGTATGTTGTGATGTGGGGCCTCCATGGATCAGACTTGTTTGTCCATTACATCCCATAGACTGGATTGAGATCTGGGGAATTTGGAGGCCAATTCAACACCTTGAACTATTTGTCTTGAACACTGCCATTATTAAATATCCTTGCCATGAAGGGGTGTACTTGGTCTGCAACAGTATTTGGGTAGCTGATTCCTAACCATACAACTTCAACTTTAGTTTCAAGAACTGTCTTTTAGCTGTTTAAATGCAATGTCTGATCAGTGTAGCATAATTAAAATGTTCATGGATTTTTAACATGAGAGTTGAAGCTTCCTGGCAAGAATGAGCATCTGTTTGCAACAGAGAATGTTCAAGGGCCAATGACTTCACTGTCATTTGTCACTATTAAAAAAAATTACAGCGGAGGATAGATAAAGATAGAGGATATAGGTTTTTCTGTAGGCTCCTTGATATTTAAGCACTTTGTTAAACACTTTTACATAGAACTTAGGTTGTCTTAAAGCCCTTAAAGGTTTGAAAAGTTTTAAAAGTGACCACCCTAATTCTAGTGTTTCACAAGAGCATGATTGCAATGTAAGAATTTTTTCACATGTAGTCATAGATGTGAAATTCAAATCAACACTATAAAACTGAGAACATTTAATGGTTGTTAGGTTGTCTCTCTGGGGGATACATAGAACACTGAAATAAAGGGTTCTTTAAGTTTTAGTAGGATGTTTTATGGTTCTTAGCCCCATTGTTGGAAATCTACTCTGATAGACTAAAAATCTGTTGTAGGTTGAACCCTTAAGGATTCTCCGAGAGGGACAAATGAAGAATCTACAAGGGTTTAAAGTGTTTTACAACCTAAATGATAAGACTCAGGAATATATATTTTGTAACTGAATTCTATGACTGCATTTTAAACAAAGAAATAAACAAAAACCTCTTACATAACAGACATGCTCTTGTGTAAACACTTGAGTAACCTTCAATGTCTGTTATGGGGCCCCAAATACAAACAGTTTTCACTTGTTTTGATTTTAATCATGTCCATGGGACTGGTAAGAAGTAACATGCTACACTGACCCACTAGCAGCTGTTTATTACCTTATAAGGACTCCTGCTTGACTATGATGAAGGAGAGGCTACTAGCAGGGTGCCATCACTTATTTAATCTGCTCCCATTTACTCACATAAGATGACATGTAATATTAATGTCATAAGCTATTCTAATAACTTGAACATTGAAAGCTTGCTCAAGCCTTATTAAAATAAGGACCATGCATATATATAGGTTGATCAATGTAGTTTAACATTTAAGCTCACCATAAATCAGTATAAACTGGCAATGTTACTGCTTCATAAACAGCATACTGAATTTAGTGTCATCTCCAAAATAACACTGCTATTTGATGAAGGCAGTTATCTCTTTGGAAACAATCGTCTAAATAATGCTAATTCCTAGTTCAATTTTGAAGTTTCAATTTTAATTTGCATATAGGAGCATGCTTCAAAAAAAAATCGGTGTTCAGATCAAACTGGTGTTCAGACTACCAACAGAAACAGTCCACAAAATATTAAACAAACCATTAGATGCGGAATAATAAAGATGTCAGTCAAGTATATCATGACCCTGTGTGTTAAAAAGTGGATCTTACCTGGTGCACCTGAACACGTCTGTGCGTCTTTTGGCGCAGCTGGAAGCCCCAGGGCGCGCGACCCCGCACCGTTACGCATGCGTAATCCTGCGCGTTCATCCCGCACCACGCGTGTCTGTCTCCACTCTGAGTCTGTGTTCGGGAGAATATGTCCAAGGGTTTAGATGGGTGAAGAAAACACGTCCAGCCCACCGCTTAGCGTCATTTCTCTGAGACCTGCCCAGAATCTCTAGATCTTTTCAGGCTAGAGCTTGAGAGAATTGTTAAAGCTTTCTCTCCCCCCAAAGTCGACAAATGCTCTTTAACAGCCTTAAACATTTCAAGACCAAAACTACTGCTCCATAGCGCACATCATGTTGCGCACACAACTCTAAAGCGGCAGGTTAGTTCATTACAGTTTTTATAAAGTATATAGTACAAATACTATAAATGAGAATAAGAACTGTGCAAAACAACTACGACTCTGAATTAACTCAGAGTGTTTATAGTTAAAGTGTCTAACAACTGTTTAATGAGAACCAAAGATCAGTACTGCTTTATAGAGACATCGAATCACATCTAGATGTCTATTACTACAGATTTAATTATTAGCTACTGTAAATCCTCATTTTCAAGTCCACTATCTACACACTCATTTACATGTGTAAAAAAATTAAATAAATAAATACATACTACACACCGAACAGTCACCCAAGTTTAGGACCCTATGAACCTGGATGTGTTGATCATTTGTTGTAAGTTGGGAAAATTGTCAAGCACAAGGATTGCTAATGATGGCTAGATCAGTGCATCTCCAAAACAGCAGGCCTTGAGGGTGTTCCTGATATGCATTAGTACTGACCAAAGTGGTCCAAAGAATAACAACTGGGGAACTGGCAACACTCAGTGTAATACTCTAAGCTAATAACTTACAAGACTAAAAGGATTGGTTGCTAACATCTTAAAACAGACACAACAGCACACACACACACACACACACACACACACACAAATATATATATATATATATATATATATATATATATATATATATATATATATATATATATATATATATATATATATAATTTTGTTTGTTTGTGGAGACATTTGGAAATGCTGTGGTGAGCATTGGGCCATGAGAACAAGACCGAATAAATAGCAG
Organism: Tachysurus fulvidraco; assembly: GCF_022655615.1. Classification (NCBI taxonomy): domain Eukaryota; kingdom Metazoa; phylum Chordata; class Actinopteri; order Siluriformes; family Bagridae; genus Tachysurus; species Tachysurus fulvidraco. The sequence continues at coordinate 31,459,787 of NC_062518.1, read as the reverse complement.
ATTTTTCCAGCACATAAAGTTACTTATGTGGATGTGCGCCATTTTGTTGAATATTGGCTAGACATCGGTGGTGGAGGCATCCCAGAAGGAGAGGAGGCAGCTGGTTTGAGAATACCTAAAACATAAAATGTACTGAATTATAATAAGCAGCTAGCAATTGGTGACAATGACTTGCTATTTGAACATAATCAAACAAGGCAATATACACCAAAACAGAATAGAGTAGAATAGAATAGAATACTTTACTATCATTGTACAGCTGCACAACAAAATTAAGGGCTCTCTCATTTAATAGGTCCTCACATACACACACTTACAATGTGAACAGATGATACAAAACGTAAACGTGACCAGATAACTAAAGATTTGAACAGATATAGTATAGATGAGAAAAGATACAGTGTTTATGTAAATTGATATAAATTTACACAGATGGGGCAAAATGCGATTTTAAACACATATACAATAGCAACTGTACAAAATGTGTAAAATAAGATGAATGCAAAGTAAGCATTACATGTACATTACATATATTAAAATAAATAAAGTAGTAGAATATCACACTAAAAAGAAATGAATATCACATTGTCTCTAATTGAAGCCATTAATATTGCACTTGCAGTTGTACATTCATTCATTCATTCATTCATTCATTCATTCATTCATTCATTCATTCATTCATTCATTCATTTTCTACTGCTTTATCCGAACTTCTCGGGTCACAAGGAGCCTGTGCCTATCTCCGGCGTCATCGGGCATCAAGGCAGGATACACCCTGGACGGAGTGCCAACCCATTGCAGGGCACACACACACTCTCATTCACTCACACACTCACACACTCACACACTATGGACAATTTTCCAGAGATGCCAATCAATCTACCATGCATGTCTTTGGACTGTGGGAGGAAAGTGGAGTACCAGGAGGAAACCCCCGAGGCATGGAGAGAACATGCAAACTCCACTCACACAAGTCGGAGGTGGTAATCAAACCCCCAACCCTGGAGGTGTGAGGCAAACGTGCTAACCACTAAGCCACTGTGCCCCCTGCAGTTGTACAGGTACATAAAATCTGGACAAATTGCCCAAATGCCAAGTTGTTGCTACAACTGTCTTTCAGAATTGTATAGATAATTACACAGTTTATTATAAATCACAAATTCAGACAGTCATAACATCAAATATAGATTTGTATTAAATTATCATGTCCAGATGATACAAATAATAAACAAATAACTAAAGATGTGAACACATATAGTGTAGATCGATCTATTTATCTTTCTCTTTCTCTCTCTCTTTATATATAAAGAGAGGTAGATAGATAGGTAGAGAGAGCGAGATAGAGAGAGAGAGATAGAGAGACAGATAGAGAGAGAGCGAGAGAAAGATAGACAGACAGACAGACAGACAGACAGACAGACAGATAGATAGATAGATAGATAGATAGATAGATAGATAGATAGATAGATAGATAGATAGATAGATAGATAGACAGACAGTGCTTTCTTTTTGCTCATGTATTTAGTTGACTGAGTTTTACTATATTAAATCATTTCTTTTTGTTTGTTTTTTGTTAAGATTGTGTTTACCATACTTAGTGTTTATAGAGACTGAGACCAGGCTTCAGTGATGTATAGGAGAGGAAAAGCGTTTATATTTCCTAAGTGAACACACACACACACACACACACACACACACACACACACACACACACACACACACACACACACACACACACACACACACACACACACACACAGTCAGAGGATTTCTCTGCGCACGTCTGTATCCGTGCATCTTGCTGACGTGTAGCGGTTCCCACTACTCCGCGCATGCGCAGAAGAAGCCAAATGCCCGAGGCCGGTGCCGGGAGTTTGACGTGGCACTCCCGATAGGCTCGTGCGCATACTGTCAACAGTCTGTACGTTCGGCGTCATCTCGACTTTACAGGTAATTTCACTTTATATTTCTCACTTATACGAGTGAACACACATCTCAGACGTCCTTCGAATATCTCTTAAGTATAACGTTGAGTTATGTGAGTTTGTTTCACGTGTTTAAATAGGCGTGAGCGAATATGAAAGTTAGTCAGTTAGTTAGTTAACATGTAACAGCGTTTATATAAAGCATGAACATCCTCACATCTAGGTGACTAAACTGATGCTGTTTGCTGTGTAATGAATGAACCCCGGTGTGTTTACAACACGTCTTGTTATTGTTTGTAAAATTTGCTTTACCGCTCATCTTTGACGTGGCATCAGCGTGTAGAGACGAAGCTCTGCTCCTCACTCATTGCTCACAACGTGCATGATCTATCATTGACTATTTCTTCACATTACTACTTTACTTAGGCTCCTATTTGACAAACAGTTTGAGATGTTCAACATCTGGTTCAACATCTGGTCACAGGTCAGGGGATCATCATATAATCCAAGGCTTCAGACTAAAAGTTCTCAGACTAAAGCGTTTTTATTTTAGCTTAGGCCAATGTAGAGTTTATAATATACTCTAGGTTCTATTTTTTATTTTTATTTTTTATTTTACATATGTTTCCAGACAGACAGACAGACAGACAGACAGACAGACAGACAGACACACACACACACACACACACACACACACACACACACACACACACACACACACACACAAACACACACACATACACACACACAGTGAGATCACTCTGCTTTGTCACTCATTATCACACAACACACTCTCATTATCTCATTATTACACAAGATCATGAGTTACCTTGGAATATGGCATAGACCAATTTTATATTACAGATGACAGGTTGAATAACATGTTATTTACTTAAGCTACAGCAATTTAACCAACACAACCTAGGGAGGCCATCATCAGACATAAATGTTGACATAATGTGAATGGTAATGCTGTATAAGGACATTAACATATTTGGTGTTTTGGAAGTATTTTAAAAGCTTTGTTTATATTAACTGTACATGTTGTTGTTTTTCTTTATTTGTGGAATGAACACATCTAACAGGATGAGCCAGCAGGGTTATGTTACTACACCTCCGTACTCACAGGCACAGGCGGGAATGGGGGGATACCCCAACGCATTTGGGGCGCCTCCTCCACAATCCCATTATGGACACTATGGAGCTCCACCACAGACTTTTTCTGCACAACCAGCAGGTACGGTAAAATTCCATGCACTTAATGTCTGTTTTTACTTTTGTTTCACTGTTGCAAGTCTTCTGCTGATTTCTGGCTTTTGGTGATGTTATTTATATAAACTGTGTAATTATCTATACATTTCTGAAAGGCAGTTGGAACTTGGAATTTGAGCCATTTGTTCAGATTTTATGTACTTGTACAACTGCAAGTGCAATATTAATGGCTTCAATTAAAGACAATGTGATATTCTATTATGTTTTTTCAATATAAATATGTTTTTAATTCTTATCTGTTTACATCAACACTGTATCTTTTCTCATCTACACTATATCTGTTCACATCTTTAGTTATCTGGTCACATTTACTTTTTTGTATCATCTGTTCACATTGTATGTGTGTGTGTGAATGTGAGGACCTTTTAAATGAGAGAGCCCTTAATTTTATGGGGCAGCTGTACAATGATAGTAAAGTATTCTATTCTATTCTGTTTTGGTGTATATTATGCCTTGTTTAATTGTGTTCAAATAGCAAGTCACCGATTGCTAGCTGCTTATTACAATCCAGTAAATGTTATGTTTTAGGTATTCTCAAACCAGCTGCCTCCTCTCCTTCTGGGATGCCTCCACCACCGATGTCTAGCCAATATGGATCCCCTATTCAACAAAATGGCGCACATCCACAGAAGTAACTTTATTTGCCGAAAAAAGATAGATGAAAATTGAGATTTTGTGATTTTTGTAAAATGTTCAGTTTAAATTGATTTTCATCACTTTTTATATTATTAGGTTACCTCCACCTCCAGCAGCCTCTGCATCTGCCATGTCTCCCTATGGACAGCCCCCTCAAAGACCATACCACACCATGGCTCCAGCTGCTCCTTCAGCCCAGCAAATAACTAATCAGATGAATGCTATGAGCATTGATGGATATGGTTAAGTCTGGTTTAGCAGTTCTCTTTTGTAATATAAAGTTGTGATTCTTATTAAATCTGCTATGTATTCTGACTTGTTCTCTTTTCATTGGTCTATTTAGCCCAAAGCCCTGTGCAACCCCCCCAGTCTTTAGCAACACCACAGCCTTTCCAAATGTCTCCACCACCCACAATGGGACATCCAACCATGTCTCCTCCAGGCACTCAACCTCTCTCGATGGGTACATGTCCACCAATGACAGCAAGTCCACCCATCAGTGCTACAGGGCCACAGCCAATGGGATTATATAATGCACAGCCTCACCCTCCTCCTCTGAGTGGAGCAGGATTTCAACAGCCACCCGCACCTCAGGGATTTCCTCCTCAGCAGCCAGGTAAAGGGAGATTTGGCATTTTGTTTCAAAACAGTAATTTAATATGGATATGAACTTCACTCCTAAATCATGTACACACTGAGGTGAGGCAGTTTGTACCCATCATGTCTTTGTGGCTACAGGATTATATGGAGGACAGATGCCAGGGTCACCGATGGCAGGACCACAGCAAGGCGCTTTTCAGGGAGGCTTCCCTGGAGGACCTGCCAACATGTCCGGACCCCCTCAGAAGAAACTCGATCCAGACTCCATACCTAGCACAGTAAGTACTGATAAAACTATACAGTAAACACTGTAAAACATGTAAACAAATACATACTGAAGAATGATCTAATTTGACAATAATCACCATTATAGGTACCAACTTTTGTTAAACATTATAATGATTAATAATTTCTATTATAAATATAAATATTAAAAAGTTAATATAATAACGATTAATAAAAAAATCTAGCTGTACTTACATATTAACATGTATTACTATATATATATATATATATATATATATATATATATATATATATATATATATATATATATATATATATATATTACAGAATATAGATATAATATTAGATAATTGATAGTCAATTTTGGCTTTATTCATTTAAACATAAAGGTTTTTCAGTCAAATGATCTATTATTGGGGAATCTATTGCTTATTTATTCAGTCTCTTTTGTTCTGTTGTCTAGAAGTCTTACTATTAATATGTTATTTAATAATTGTAAACATTTCTCACCTGACATTAGTACAGATTGGTACTAATGCCCTTCTGCATTGATGATGGTGGCAAAATGATATGCGCTTTATAGTTTTAGTAAATTAGGTAAAATACATTTTTAGGTTATCTGAAATTCAGTGTGCGATCTGTTTCTTTTAAAATGCCATTACATTTCACTGTATAGATACAAGTGATTGAAAGTGACCAGGCTAAAAGAGGTGGTCAGATCTACACCACCAATCTCAGGGGCCAAGTGCCACCCCTAGTCACAACCAATTTCACCGTACAGGATCAAGGTGAGTTCTGTGACGAAGTATGTTGTCATTTATTTACTATGTTTGCCCTTTTTCCAGAATGACTTACTGAAGGGCTTTGTGGTCTTTTCCTTACACTTGTATTAACTAACCAGGGTCTAATAGCAGCATTAAACCTTGATTGTGGAACCAGAAAATTAGTCAATAAATAAATAAATAAACAAATCACCTTATAGTAGTATAAAAACATTCACTCTTATGCAAATGATTTACTGTTGTTTCAGGAAATGCTAGCCCAAGGTTCATCAGATGTACTACCTACTCATTTCCCTGTACCTCTGACCTTGCCAAACAATGGCAAGTCCCTCTGGCAGCCATCATCAAACCTTTTGCCACAGTGCCCAAAAATGAAGTATGTATGCTAGATCCTTGTCAGTGGCTCTTATCTTCTACATAAATGTGTTTTGTAAATACACATCGATGCGCATATGGGTCACTGATAACTTGCATTCGTATAAATGTAACTCCTCTTTTAAATATAAAGGTAAGAGTTAACATTCAAGTTAAATGATAAAGTAACTTGTAATTGTACATATACAGTAATAGCTGTGTTCTAGATCATACCTTTACATCAACTATATTATGGTGTCTTGTATATGACAAATGATATTCCGTTTTATTTAATCTCATGATAGCTGAGGTCTGTGAGTGTTGTGTGGTCCAGGAATCTTGTGTTAGTGTCACCTTTTTGTTTGTGACAGCACTACTGCTGCAGCTCCTTTTTAGGTAATGTTAATGTATTCTTTCACTGGAGGATAATTAGATTAAATTCATTCTCCAGAGAACAGCTTAGGTAAAAAAAAAAAAAAATGCCAGACTGGTAAGTTTGACTGGCCATACTACAAATATGATGAATTTTAAGATTGTTTTATCATATAACGCATGAGTATTTAGTTGCACTGAAACCTTTTCTCTCGGTTCTTGTAAACTAAGAACTGAACAACAGAAGAGCATACTAGCTTAAGATATAATTACTTCACTTCCTATTACTACACAGAGAAGACACAGTTCCTCTTAGTTCTGCGTGTGTTTCTTTAAGCTAGTGATTTATGTATCAGTTATAAGAACCATAAATATGTAATTTCTTTATGTATTATAATCCTAAGCACCTGAAGGTTTGTATTACAGGTCAGATTTATAAACATCTTTGTCTTCTCTTGATTTGTTTACGTCAGACTCCTCTATACATAGTAAATCATGGCGAGGCAGGACCCATACGCTGTAACCGCTGTAAGGCCTACATGTGTCCCTTCATGCTCTTCATCGACGGTGGAAGACGCTATCAGTGTGGCTTCTGCAGTTGTGTTAATGAGGGTCAGTACCACAGGCATACTTTACTGATCAAATACTCAACAAGATCCAAATCCAACAAAAATATTTTTCCATGAAGTAAGAAAAATAAGAAGTCAAATTATATCCCTCCTTAGTTCCTGTCCAGTATTTCCAGCACCTGGATCACATGGGCAGAAGAGTGGATGCATATGAAAGACCAGAGCTGTCCCTGGGTTCTTATGAGTTCCTCGCTACGCTGGATTACTGCAAAGTATTACTCTATTTACATCTATTTATATCTTCGTCTAAACTGTACATTATACCTTAAGCACTGAAGTTTTATTTGTGGGGAAAATATGCTTTGCATTTAAAAATGAAATAATTCTTGAGTATTTAAGTGAATATTTAATTTGATGCTATTTGAAGCAACAGTATAACAATTTACAACAATTGTGCATGGTAAAGTTGATCTTACTTAGCCGTTTAGCATTAAATGTAGAATTGAATACTTTTAATATTATGTGGATAACAAATGCAGTGCTTGGATTGTTTATTTCTGTACAGCGGTTCATGCCCCAGGAAACCTCTAATGGAACTATTTCTTGGCAGTCACATTGCATTTCTCAGTTGCTGAAACACTGCAGCAGGCTACAGGCTAAAGACAACTCATTTGAAGAGAAATCACAATATATCATATTATAGTGTGTAAAACAGTGGCCTTATACAGTGATAAATATACATGTAAATATACATATAAATAATTCTTGAAATGAATGCTTTAATTGGGTTATTTGGCTTGCCCAAGAGAATATAGCCCTATACAGTATCACTAAAACTTTTCCCTTTTATTCATCTTTGCGGTGCTACTGGCAATTTTGAAAGTGTTAACCGAAGCACATTCACTTGCAAAATGAACAGGGGAAAGAAACAAAATTCACAAGACATGTAGTCATATGTTTTGGGATTATACATTGCATTAAACTTGTAGTCTGTAGGTCATCATTATAAACAGACACAATGATACTAATGATACTGTACAGTACTAAACATAGTCATCTCTCATTCACAATCCAAGATAAAGTATATCCAATCCAAACAAACCCCCCAATCCAAACACAGTGCTGTGTATTTCTGGGGGAAAAAAACAAGCATTGTTGTAGAACAAGTAGGTTTAATCCCGAATTTGAATTACATATGTGTTGTATTTCCTTGGGAGATCTGTAGTTTTCTTCTATATGTGTAAAGTATAGACAAGTGATTTCTGCAAGTCTTTTCCTGTTGAGCTTGGGTTCATTTTCACCTCCTTCGACACCGTACACTGTGCTCTTACTGTCATTTTTAGAGGACACCCGCTCCTAGGGAGAATAGCAAAAGTATTACATTTCTCTGTTTGAAGGTAATGTGTTTTATAATGAGTTGGTGAACACCCAGGACTTTAAAAAGTATGTTTTGCCTTTGTGCACTTTCATTCCTTTACTCTCCAACCATTGCCTATCTTCTCAGCTTATTTTTAACTGGAACCTAAAAACTGGGAACATTTTTATTGTGAATTTAATGGCAAGAAAAAGTAGAATTGTTTGTTTTGTCAGTACTTTAAGCAGATTGTGTTTGTCTTCACTTATTAGACAGTGCTATTAATTCAATAACTGATTTATAAATCTGGTGTTTTTAGCAACTGGTACCCAGAAAGAAATCCAGTGCACCTTTAGCCCTACATTTTACAATAATGTATAGCAGACAATGGATGCATCAACTATGATTGTTACATTGATGTTGATATGATTAAATTGTACATAAGAGTTAATTTTTGGGCTGTTTTATAGTTGACAGATATTTCAGAATGAAGATGCTTCAATGGGATTGTCAGTCACATTAACATGTAGTTAGTAAATACATTTGTCAGTGTTATCTTTAATTGTCACTGAAATTATTTCAAAACACAGATGCTTTGTGTCTATAAGTGATGTTTTTCTTACCAATAATTTGACACAGTTAAGCCAAGGTAAGTCATTTATTCTTATTCTTTTTCTCAGAACAATAAGCCTCCCAGTCCTCCTGCTTATATCTTTATGATTGATGTGTCGTACAACAACATAAAGAGTGGACTCGTCAAACTGATATGTGAGGAACTAAAGACGCTGCTGGAACGACTTCCAAAGTAAGTTCAAATGCTACTTTAATTTGATTTGCTTCAAGACGAAAACAAATCGGACATATGACTGCCAGTAAAGCTAACAGTTAAAGTGAATTTTTAAACATAATTATGGCTATAATTAATGAAAATGTCATTATGTAAAGAAGCAAATAGAAGCAGTGAATTGGTTGCACATCATGTTTTTGTCATAAACTCAAGCACTCTAGATTAATTTACACCACTGAAGCTTGTTTGTTACCCAAACATAACTTTTAGGGATCTGAAACACCACGCTGGCATTGTTAATGCAATGCTGTGTATGAGCATGAAATTTTGGCAGCAAATGTTTATCAGGACTGTTTTGACTGAAAATCTCAAGTGTAAGTCATACATGTCTTAGCTTCTGTCAGCTTAGAAAGCAGCTCACTGCACCCGAAAAAAGCCCCCAATTCCATGCCAAATATGGTCAGTAAAATGAGAGTGAAGAAAAGCGAAACACCACCAAGCCAAGTACTGCTGTATCTCATCATTTGAAAATTTCTGCCTACATGACTTTTGAGGGGGTCGATCGAGAAAGGCCAAATCTTTGAAATCTTCATGGAGCACAATGCTTTTGTATGTACCAAATCTTTTGGCATGGAAAAAGACAAGCTCTTCATTTACCACCTAGTACTTTACATGTACATCTCCTTCAAAACTCCTCTCTCCTTCTCCACCAGCCCCTGTGGGTATGTCCGTATTTGTTTGGAAAACTGACCTCACCTCCAAAGCATGCTGAAAGTGCACTCCGAATAAGCCTGCAGTATTAAAACTGATTTCTCCCCTCTGTTTCTGGCTTTGCTCAATAGAGTGCATGCATTTAATGAAAAACACATTGGACACCCAACGTTTTTTATATGGCTGAACTTATCACTCTGTGAGCTCCCTTGGTAAGGAGGATTCAAAGACCAAGGAGTCGGTAGCTGACCCTGGTTCACTGTTACAGTAGAATTTGAAATGTTCTTCATTTTTCATCAACACCCATCATTGTTTTGATCCTGTCCATTAAATGGATAACGGCAGAGTTGTTTCCTGTAGGCCCCGCTTTATTTAAACCAGCACACCATTACATAATTAAGTAAGAGTAGTCTACAAATCCCAGATACAGACCTCTTTCACTTATGTGGTTTCTTTCTCAGCAATTTGTGAATTACATACAGTCTTGTGCACAGAAGAATTCTCCAGCATTTAATAGTGTTAGAGTGTATTAGGGAATATAGCCTAAAATTGTAATAAAAAAAGTAATAACTTAAATTCCTAGGTCTATTCAGCATAATTTTGTAAGCAGGCAACACTGTGCCATTTTTTTCTGTCTAGTTGGAGCTTGTGTGAACCTTTGACCTTTGCTCTCTGTAACTATTTCACAGTCAGCTATATGATAAGGTTGAAGTGATAAGAATGATTTTTATTGCTTTCCCTTCCCCCTTTCTTTTTTTATTGCTTTTAAAAAATCTTCTTTTTCTTTATAGTTGCGATTTTTACACAAAAATTCATTCACAATTATTCACATTTCCTCATAGGCTCAAGGTATTTAAACCTATAAGCAAGCTCGTTTTGTCACTGCACATATCTTTGAGGTGCTTTTCTCCTAATGGTCCTTGCACATGAATGTTTTTGCTGTTGAAGCACTGGGACATTATTTTTGGCCCTGATGACCAGTTTTCACAATTATGTTTGTTGAGGAAGTGGCTCTGAAACTATAAAAACACTGTGCTCACGTAACCAGTCTCTGTAACCAGTTTCTTGTCACGTAACCAGTTTTCTTGACACACTTTGGGCATGTTAATACCAATAAATCATTGCTTGAATGCCACAACCTATTTGTGTATTGTTGCTGACCATGTGTAACCCTTCAAGGCCACAATTTGCTCCTCTTCTAATGGCTACTTTCAGAATGATAATGAACCATGTCATAAAGCATCAGTCATCTCAAACTGGTTAAATGAAAATAACAATGAGTTCTGTGTCCTTTCTGTGTCCAGTGGCCTGTATCTGTATCCAGTACACCTTTGTAATATGGTAGAACACCATGAAAGTGCACCTGGACTACAATCTCAAATGAATGGTTCCAACGTCTTTTGGGATGTTTTGAGAGAGAGAGAAATAAATTAATAAATTAAACAAACTCTGCATTAGTATAGTGTTCCAAATAAAGTGCTCTGTGAGTCTATATTCTGGTATATGTAGTAAACTCCACATTTGCCCAATGTTCATCCTGAATAACAATAATGCTCCCTGGTTCTTGATTTTTAGAGAAGAGGGAGCTGAGAGCTCAGCCATCAGAGTGGGCTTTGTCACGTACCACAAGATTTTGCACTTCTACAATGTGAAGAGTGCACTAGCACAGCCCCAGATGATGGTGGTCTCTGATGTAGCAGAAATGTTTGTGCCTCTTCTGGACGGATTCCTAGTCAACTTTCAGGAATCACGAGCTGTCATCAACAAGTATGTTTACATTTACATTTACAGAATTTGGCAGACACCCTTATCCAGAGCGACGAACATAAGTGCTTAAATCTCTAACATTGGGTACATTAATTCTGGCTCACTAGGTTACACACTTAAGACACCATGAGTTTAAAACATTGTTCAAAGTTACAAGTATGTTTAAAAGTTTTTATTTATTATTAACATTATGATTTCTTGAGCATGTTACTTGAATGTAACCCAAAAATACTGTAATCTAGTTTGGTAAACATTAATTTTAAGAATTTGTGACACGATTATAAGGATTAAACTAATTATCTCTTTTTTTTGTTTGTTTCTTGTATTGGTAACATAGTCTGTTGAGCCAGATCCCTGACATGTTTTCTGAGTCAAACGAGAGCGAAACTGTTTTTGCTCCAGTTATACAAGCTGGAGTGGAAGCAATGAAGGTAAAACAAATATATGGACACTTTTATTTAGTTTACTCTGACTCTGTACTGGACTCAAAATTCAGAAGGCACTTTATTGTTTATGACTATTTAGTTCATTATTCTTCTTAAGCTAAGTGACTTAAATTTTGTCTTAAAACTCAGCATCTTTTTACTAACCATTTACTAAGTTCTGCTCTATAGGTCCGAAAGGCTGAAATAACCCATTAATACTCATAGCCTTTCATAAGAACGATGCATTATTAATTATTTATTAACCACTCATTCATTAAACTGTAAGTCATTAACCATGCCCAAACCCCTTGTGCCCCCAGGCTGCTGAATGCAGCGGAAAACTCTTCATCTTCCATTCATCGCTCCCAACTGCAGAGGCACCTGGGAAGCTGAAGAACAGGGACGACAGGAAGCTGGTTAACACAGAGAAAGAAAAAGTTGGTCTATTACTTATTTCTTTGTTTATCAAAGAAAATACTTTGTGCATTTTTGTAATTCAATTTGTGTATACTGTATGTGCATTTGCAGACCCTGTTTCAGCCACAGCGTGGTGTGTATGAGCAGCTGACAAAAGAGTGTGTGAGCCAGGGATGTTGCGTGGACCTCTTCTTGTTCCCTAACCAGTATGTGGACTTGGCCACTATGGGTGACATTCCCACACACACTGGTGGCTCTGTTTACAAGTATAACAACTTCCAGGTGTGTAGTAACACATGCACAAACATAGACACCCCTATCCAGAGAAATGTATCTCATCTATTTAACATAAGAGTTAAGTCTTGTTCAAGTGCCTAGCAGTGGTACAGTAGATCAGTCGGCCTGGGATTTGAACTCACAACCTTCCAGTTAGTAATCCAAAACCTTAACCACTGAGCTCCCATTTCCAGTTAATCATTCTGTGACTGGAAACCGGAATTGTTATGTTGTGTGAAATGTCATCGTCTTGTGATGATCTTCAACACTTTTGTCTTTCAGGTTCAGACAGACGGTCAGCATTTCCTCAGTGATTTGAGACGAGATGTGGAGAAGACCATCGGATTTGATGCCATCATGCGGGTTCGAACCAATACAGGTAAAGCTGGCGATCTCAGACAACAAAAGCAGAAACTAGTCACTCAGAGAAGCAACACTCTTTGTGTCTTACAAGCAAAGGAAGACGCATTTGATGTAATGATCTCACAGCTGACTCTGTGTATACTGTTTGTGCTTTAGGTTTCAGGGCCACAGACTTCTTTGGTGCCATCTATATGAACACGACTACAGATGTGGAGATGGCTGCAGTGGACTGTGACAAAGCAGTTGCAGTGGAGTTCAAGCATGATGACACACTCAGTGAGGAGGCTGGGGCACTTATACAGGTCAGTGCAGCACATACACCACTAGCACTAGCCCCTTTGTTTTATCACACAAATGAACACCAGACCTACAAACAAAAATATCTTTTCCCCTCGCCTTTCAGGTTTTTTCTCGCTCCTAACAGAATGCTACTGTAGATCATTAGCCGTATCAGTACACATGTAAAAATTCATTTGATGTCACTAAAGTTTGAAACTCTGTAAGTCATTCTTTTATTTCTTGAAACTGTAAATAATAGTGCTTACAAAGTAATGAATTTTAACTACGTGACCTGTGTGCCACATTTGAATTGTAAGTTGGCACAGTTTTGGCTTTGCTATGAGTGAGAACTGTGAGAAGAATGGAAAACACAGACACAGTACTCCAGTATTCCAGTAATAGTTGTTGCCAAACTCTGTATCTGATCACATGAACAATAGCTACAACAAAAAATGTACCAGGATTTGTTGAAATGTTCCGGCACCAGGATTTAATGTGGAAATACAAAAGGCAGTCCATTGCAGGGCAGCATGCGCACACACATTCATACCTTCCTTCACACACTCATTCACATCTAAGGGCGATTTAGCGTAGCCAGATAACATACTGTAAATAAAATTTTGGTTTGAGTATAGTTACTGTACTTAATGATGACTTAAATTACAGTCCTGTGCAACAATGCGAAGGTATTTTGTCTAACATCACATGGGTTGATTGTAACACCACACAAACACACTGTAAACTGATATGCATATTAGGAAAATCAACACTGAACCACCTTGTTGTTCATCCTAGAGCGGAGTAGAAATTGAGCATCTGTTTTGTTACTGTTTTGCCAGCTCTGCCCTACTACAGTATGTGTGCCTGTCTTGCTTTTTTTAGTGTGCTGTCTTGTACACCTCCATCGGTGGTCAGAGACGGCTGCGTGTTCACAACATCGGTCTGAACTGCAGCTCTCAGCTATCTGAGCTCTACAAGAGCTGTGAGACTGACGCGCTAATCAACTTCTTTGCCAAATCAGGTAAAACATGACGTCTGATTTCTGAGTCAGAATTGTTTAAACTTCCTAAACCTAGAGCCATTTTTCTTAGCCCAGTACTAGACTAAACAGTAAAGTGGAATAGGCTCATGAAATGTCAGTCTTAAATATTACCAGTAAATCAATGCTGTACAGTGCATTAGATCGACACTACATTTTTATATGTTTTTATGTATTCACAATATGTGTCTATATTTTGTTGTCAAGCCTACCACGCTATTCTAAGCCAGCCTGTGCGGACAGTGAGGGAGATCCTGGTGAGGCAGACAGCCCATATGCTGGCCTGCTATAGAAAGAACTGTGCTACACCTTCTGCTGCAAGTCAGGTCTGAATCTCAATCTTAGAGAAACGAGACAAACATCATTTTGGGCCTCACATTTGTTTATATAATTCACTTAAGTTGAATTATTATTTGTTGGTATTAACTTTTTTATCAATGCTGTATATGATTCTAAGCTTATCTTTGACTTTTTTATATTAGCTGACTCTTTCTTTTCCTTATAATGTCATCATGTGCAGCTGATCCTGCCTGATGCTATGAAGGTGTTCCCGGTGTACATGAACAGCCTGATGAAGACTCCAGTTCTGGTGGGAAGCACTGAACTCTCTACAGATGACAGGGCTTTCTATAGACTCAACGTCATGTCCATGGGAGTAGAGGAGAGCCAGGTCCTGCTATACCCACAGCTCGTCCCAGTGGTGAGAACACGTAAAGATGAAAAGCAGAAACAGAGAACTAAAGTTCAAATGCATACCATATAATTGATGCTGTTTCATCAGCTGTTGGAAAACAATTAGGCTGATTTCAACGATTAGTCCATTTGTCCAAACCACAACACCGTTTACAGTTCATGGTGATTCGGTTTGTGCGCATAAGTTAATGAACAAAGGAACAAAAATACAAAAGCACATAAAAGGCTAGAAATCTTACTAATGAATCTTTTTGATATATTAGTCTTTATAACTTCTGAGAATGGGGGAAAAAGTAAACCAACATTTTTTTCCACTGCTTTATTTATGACCTATAAATTAGAAATCGTATAAATTGTGCAGTAAGAGAGAACGCAAAGCTGGGACTAAATAAATGTTTTTATTCCTTGGCCCAAATATTTAGACCACCTTTCATTTCTCTGACTTTTGTCTCAGTCTGCGTCTCATTGGTCAAATTTATAGTCACATCTACTTCCTGCAGCTGGCTCAAAGCCAATTCACCTCCTCACAGCAGACACCTAACTCACTAGTCTTAGACTGGATTTCTGTGTTATGAACTGCACCATTAAAAGTAAAGCACCATTAATAATATAGTTTACTTGGACTGTCTGTACTAGCAATAATGCAGTACTGCTTACAGTTCAAAGCAGAAAGTGTAAGGCTGTGTTAAAAGGCCATTTTTCATCAGTTAAATCAAAAACAACACATAGAGTATCAGGTTATATTTGTGAATACTTTTCAACTCAATTTACTAAAAGTAAAGTTACTATTAAATCATTTTTATGCACGACTTTGGTCATGAGCTCCAACTCTGTCTCTGTCAGCACACCATGGACATGGCAAGTGATTCGATTCCGAGAGCAGTGCGCTGCACCGAGGAGCGCTTGAGTGACGCCGGTATATTTTTACTGGAGAACGGCCAGTCTATTTTCCTGTGGCTGGGCCAGGCCTGCCCTCCTGAGTTCATCCAGAACTTCTTCAATGTGCCCTCCATGGCCCACCTCAGTTCAGACACGGTCAGATACACCAGCATCAAATACGAAATCACATACAATCAATGTTTATTGTTATCAATGATTTTGGTTTCATTTGAAATACTTTTCCAAGAATTTAACATCTAAGAATAGAAATATTTCTCTAAAGCTGGCCTGCTGACTGATATTAATACTAATATGCATCTGCAGATTACATTGACAGAATTAGACAACGCTCACTCTAGGAAGCTTCACGCCATCATTCTTTCCATCTCCCAGCAGAGGTGCAAGTCCATGAAGGTACAGTTCTTTAGCTATTTGGACATGTAGATACACTGTGTTTCAAGATCAAATAAGCAACGCTACTGTCTCTTGAAACACATTCTGCAAATTATTATATGGTTGACCAAGTAAATCTTATATGTTTTAAAGCATTTTATCAAATTAAATTGACCAGAACTAGAAGGATCCATGTGGGATGCTTTCAGGTCTTTGTTCCAGTAGATCTTAAGCAGTATTTTGTTTTTGTAGATGGTGGTTGTGAAGCAGAAAGACAGACCAGAGATGCTCTTCCGCCAGCTCCTTGTGGAAGATAAAGGCCTTCATGGAGGAAATTCATACTTGGAATTCTTATGCTCTGTTCATCGTGAGATAAGGCAGGTCCTGTCCTAACATACACACAGACTCATATATAATCACCAGCTCCTTTATTAGGAACATTTGTACACCTGCTCAATCATTACTTTAATAACCCTTTAATAGCAGTTGCTGAACTTGTGCCTCGCTTTATTGCCATAATTTACCTTTTTTATAATGGCTACATCCACCATGTTGAGGAGCGATGTCACGGTGCACATTTCATCTCAAAACCGGTTCCATGAATATTAACATGAGTTCAGTGTACTTCAACGGCTTCCACTGTCACTGGATCCGAATTTGATAGATGTGGTGCATCTTCAGGATGTGAGGAAATGGGAGATTCCATGCACAAATATGCAGCTGAGAAATCACAAAAAATTGTGTTATGCAGTCATGTCAACATGGACCAGAATCTCAAAGGAATGTTTCCAACAACAACTGGAATCCATGCCATAAGAAGAATGGATGTTGTTCAGAGAGCAGGGGAGAGAGAGAGGGGGTCCTGGGGTTTAATAAGGATTAGTATGGTGTTCCTAATAAAGTGGTTGGTCAGCGTATAAAAAAAATGTGTGCAAGACTCTACACACAAAGAACTTCTCGCAATTTCCAGAGCTGCCTTTGAATGACTGTGCAACTCCATCGGGATTTCACAAATGTTTTTATTTTCAGTTTTACTCAGAATTGTAGTTGGGGGTTAAGCTTGGCTCACTTGTATGTAATGCTATGTATTAATGTCTCCTGATATATAACATCTTTTTTTTTTAGATGACAGAGTAAAGGAAAGGATTCTAAAATTGAAAAAAACATCTCATCATTACCAAAGAATGAGGAAAAATCTTTTAATTAGTATTAAAAAAAAACCACTCTCATGAAATCAGGCCTTTTTGCTTGTAATGCTTAAGCTGATGGGAAAAACTGTCTATTAAATTAATAGATTAAATCATTGGATACCTTTAGAAGTATAAGAAACATTAAATCAGATTTATTAAACTGCAGTTATTTCAAGCAATATTTATTCAAAACTCATAATTGTTTCATGTGTACCTCCTAATCCGGTGGTACTTTTGTGTTGGTCATTCCAGTGTCATTCATGAGTGTTTTGAGTGTTGACTGTATAGTTCCAGAAACAAATCACATACAATTTAAGGCATCTTTTAATGATGGGCTTTCCATGCTCACACAAAATCTTATCAAGTTCTTCATATTCACTATACCTTAATATTATTTTTACTGGTACATCACCAGAAGCAGTATATTTTATTACTTCTGTGATATATTTGAAAGATTATGGCTTCTATGTAAACATAGCTCAGGTAACCCATTTAGAGAGGTCCATGTAACTGCTTACACTAGCCTACAGTGTGGGAGTAGACGAGTAGATGAATGTGCTGAGATAAGGATGCTGCGCCATATACATTCCAGTTTATAAATGTCTAGTATAAAACCTTTTGATTAAAAATGGTCTTTTGAACGGATCACTGTGAATGGTTTTCATTTGTGTGACTGTTAAAAATAACCTACTTTTAATAGCTCCATTAAAGACATTCTGCGTGGCTGACTTAAGTATCAGACTCCCAAAAATATCACACGAGTTGGCTTTTTTTCCCGGCACAAACAGATCAACAGACAAAACACAAGCAGGCAGTACATTCAGAGCTGTTTATTGAATCAGCGCCACCTAATGCCTCTGTCTTCTAGTAGCATTGGGAGGTGTGATATGCACAGAGAGCTCTAGAGCTGCGTTACTCAGTACTATCCCTTATCAACTGTCTCTAACACGGTGAAGCATTCGTTTAACATGCAGCTGCCGGTTCTTCCCCCGGCAATTCTACTGCATTTTTAACGCTTAACATCTGGATGCAAAGGTTCTACAGCGTATGACATGTTTCCAAAAACAGCTGGAATTGATGTTTGATTGTAAACACATTACAGAGAATGTGAATAAATACCAAAACTAAACAGGCTTGTCAATTAATGTATGATTTTGGTCCTGCACATATACCAAATTTCCACTAGGTGGCAGCATGTTAATGTAAATACAACATCTGTTCCACATATTGTGGACTTTTCATTTAATGTTACTTGAAAAAATATAGTTGTATTGACTTTTTACCTTGAGAAGACAATAACTGACCTATAATAAAGGTTATTGTTTAATATTAAATTGTCATTGCCATTAGCAGATTTAGGAAAAACATGCTCTGTGAATCAATATAAAAAAGTATAACTACAAAGTGTATATTTTTTCTACATTTCATGTTCACAGTATTAGATCTGGAAACAATTTCTAACATAAAATAGCATTTTCTCCCACAAATCAGCTTAAATAAACCAGAATCTGCAGTGAAGAATATTGCTGCTGGTAGGTGCATTTCATGGCAGTTGGAAATTATGCCTTTAGACAAGGGCTTTTAGATGTTGCTATGGGCCAGAAAACATACATCTGCTACCCAGCATGCTCACTGTTCTGTCTGTACTGTAGCAAGTCACAGCTCTACCTACATCTTTGATTCAGCCAGCAGGGGCTAATCAGTTTTAATGGCGGAAAACAGGAGGGAGAAAAAACGTCTGAGGGGGAAAAAGGAGTGACTGCTTTGGACTGACATAAAAAGGAAAATATGAAAGGATTCTCTGAATGCAATGAAAAGCAGCAGTGCTCATTGTTCCTATGACAGAACTGGCTAGAAATAGAACAAAAAAACCTTAAAAGTCCAAATTAAAGATACTGAATTTGCACAAATTAGTTCCTCTCCTCTGACTTTGGATGTTATGTTCTTGGCGCGCACACACACACACACACACACACACACACACACACACACACACACACACACACACACACACACACACACACACACACACACACACACAATCATGAATCAAATCAAATACTGTGAAACAGTCTATACCTGCTACAATTTTAGAGTCTTAGTAAATAAAAACAATCTGCAATACCATTGTTTTAAGAACAGTACTGTAGTTTCTCAAGACGTAAATCTAAAAATATTGACTTAAGTGAGTATATTTGCTATGACTCTATGATGCAGTTGGCAAATTCAGTTATTATTCGATTATTTCGATATTCAGTTATTTCATATACACTTAAAATAGAAAAAAATGGATTTATCATATGAAAAAAGATTTCTAGATATCTGACTTTGGACTAAAACTCTTAAGAACTATCTGTAATCAAAATGTCTGTGCATTTGGAAAAAAGTTTAAATGCTTTTGACAAAATATAACAACTAAATTAAGGATGAAGATATCTGTTGGGGATCTTATTTGCAGATTTACAGTACATCCTGTAACTGATTCCACATGCACTGTGTATAAAACATGCTCTCCGCAGTACATAGTTAAAACTGACTGTTGCTAATGTTCCCAGTCTTTCTCAGAACATTATGGGCAGAAATAAATGCTACTGCTGTTAGAGGTAATGAAAACGATATTTTCATTTTGTTAAACTATTACTGCTAACATTTAATGGAACATGGCTGAAAGATTAAAAGTAATCCATCCCAGCATATCCTCCTATATAGGTGAGTTCATTATACTCCATGCACAAAAACCTTTCAAATGGCAACTGCTGTTAATTAAAATGATGACTTCTAAACAAGAGCTGTAATGAAATGAACAGAAATGTAGCTTGAACTCAAAAAGGTGTTGTTTTTTTCTGGGTTTCTTGGGTTTGCCTTCCATTCAAATACATTTCTCTTAATGATATCGGCACATGTGGAGCAGAAAGGTGCTTGCATGAGTCGACTAGCCACCGGAGGTATGACGTCCACTCGGCTTTTAAATGACATTTTCAAAAAGCTGCATCGATCTCATGATGTTTTCATCCTGCAGAGAACACACGAACGCAAGCGAGTCATTTTATGTTAATCATTAAATAGCTTGGTCTCAGTAATTTATTATTATTATTATTATTATTATTATTATTATTATTATTATTATTATTATTTTCCAATTTGAGTAGATGACGTGTATACCTGAGGGAATTTTTCATCTTTCCAATAGTCATTCCTATGTCTGACTCTCCTTTAGTCATGCTGAGAAAATGATCCTCCTAACTATTTTAATGACACTTAAGTGTATCTATGCACTGGGAACTTATGTTTAAATGAAAAACCAGTCTTACATTTTCGCAGCAGTCTATAAACTCGTCTATGGTGACCACACCGTCCTTATTTTTGTCCATTTTCTGTTAAAAAGCCAGACAAAATAAATAAATAAAATTACAAAACATTTCATTTATCATCCAAGACAAAATAAACTCATGCAAATAAAGAGAATTAAAAAGCTGTAAAATGATTGAATAACAGGATTGAAGGTTAATAGTAATGTAGTGTTTAGAAGACGTCTCACCTGGAAAAATATCTCCACGTGTTGTCTTGGAGTTTCCTCTTTAAGAATAGGATACGTCCACTTGCCCATCATGTCATAAATGGCTTTCATGATATCTAACATTTCCTGTGATACACAAAGGAATTGCTTTTCATTGAATACATTTACATCCTTTTATTGTTCATGTTATGTTTGGCTGCTGAAGAACTTGTAATACCTCTTTTGTTATATATCCATCTTTGTTAATATCATACAGGTTAAATGCCCAGTTGAGTTTCTCCTGAACCGTGCCTCGGAGCAATATAGACAGGCCCATAACAAAATCCTGCAAACAGGTCAAGCACAAACAACGTATTCGTCCAACAATATAGTCTCTTAAGCGTAATTGTACCACGGTGCTGTTGAATCTGATTGGTCAGAAGGTTGATACATATTTCTGGCTGCAAATTAAATGAAATGTTATCATTAATTACTTTAGTAATTGATACAGGAACTTGCAATTTATACAGGGAACGGTAATGGACTAATCAGACATATTCAATCGATATGACCAAAGGAATAATTTTATCACCACAAGTATGTTCTTAGATTAATCAGGATGCTGTTGGGTTTCTGTGTCTAGAGTAGTGTGTGTAGCTGCTGGTGAGCTGGTCGATGGTAAAGTGCAGACGTGTGAGTCCACTGTTGACAAGCAATTCACACTTCTCCACAATAACCTTGGCAGATAAATCCGACAGTCCAACTAAAGCTTTTTAATAGTATAACACCGTACACAATTGCCACAATAAAATGATAACATTTAAAACTAGTAAGCTAAGTAAAAAAAAAAAAGAGAGACTTATGAAAAATACAAATTCTTAATGCTCCGGGTGTCTGTTTTCATATGAGCCATTAAACATTACTATGGAGTGTGATATTACAGATAGATTACACAAATAAATAAGATTATGGACGTTTAAATGATTGAACGTTCCACAACATTAAATATAACTACAGTAATAACGTTATTTAATAATATATTAAAAGTATATTAGTTTTGGCAAATAAAACACAATGGTAAGTGCTGATATCACGTCATTTGCCGTCATTTCTTTTTACCTTGCTTAACACACACAACTCACCAAGCTACATTTTACACAACATGAAGAATGTAAAGCATTTCCTTTTTTTTAAATAAAAATTATTAATACCAGGCTGTGACAACCAATACCAGGCTCACAACGTTTGCGAAGAAGAAGCTCATAAAGCTGATTCTAATTAATATTCAAAACTAACTTTCATTCATTTACGATGCTGCTTACAGTTTCACTGCTGACATACTGTAGGCCATGCAGTTTGCTAACAGATGAATTTTATTATATGTGGAAAGAGACAATGCATTCAAATGCGATCAATACATTTTTACAGCAAACTATGAACAGGAACCTTACATTCACAAGACCAGTGTTAGAACAAGAGATGATTAGTATTTGTTAGAAGGCTGTCCACATACAGCATGTAAGCTTGAAATGCAAAATGTCTTACTTCAAAACTCACTGCACCGTTGTGGTCTGTGTCAAATGCGTTGAAAAGAAAATGTGCATATGTGGATGCATCTGAAACAGAAACAAAGGACTGTAATTTAAACTTTTACTACATTTTCTGTCATTTTATATCCCCCTCCTGACAAAAATATAGTTTCCAAATAATCTTTCTTCCTAAAAACTGTCTGTAAGCTAGTTTAATACTGACAGCTTTATTTCTGCATTCAACACAATCAGACTCGGCACTTTTATGTGTTTTTGTGATTATTCCTCACATAGAATACTAATTCATTCTTATACAGTAGTGAAGTCATCTTCAAAGATTGACTTGAAGTTCTTAGTTCTCTGTTTGGGATCCATGGATAAAACTTAGTTTACACTTACAGGCTTATACAGGAAAACTTATAAAACTGCTTATTTCCATGAATAGCTTTCACACAAGTTACACATTACAATACTGACAGGATCAGTTGCTACACTGGACCACGCTGATTAAATTATTTACAGAAGGTAATATCCACAGATATACTGACCTCCTTGTGGAAAGAACTGTGCGTAAATGTCCTTAAATGTGTCTTCATTGACCACACCACTTGGACATTCCTATAAGAAAGAAAATCATTATTGTACCATCTACTATGCAAAATGCAACCTTTAGCAAAATGTTCTTGTGCCACTCCTAAGAAATATTTACACAATGTAGATTGTGTGTTGTATAAACTATACCATGAGCCTATTTCTTAGAGCTAAAATTTATTTCACTTGGCAGAAATGTGAAGTAATAAGCACTAAGCGCTTTTATATGATGTAAACATCATGTATGAGATAACAGTATCTCATACCAAATAGCTGTTCTCTTAAAGTCCAAATAAACCATTCATGCTGAGAGGCTTTATTCATCATTCTCTTTGTTGTGAGAGTTGATTATTCTTCACTGTATCACTGCAGCTGATTCAGCAGCCAAAATGAATAGGAAGGCTCACCCTGATTTATAGCAAGAGCTCTCAAATGGAATTGAACTAAGTGCTTAAAAGATAAGGCAGTGTCACTACAGCGTCATTAATAAAAAAAAAATAAAATAAAAAAGCCAGAAAAAACCCGAGCATGCCGTGAGAAAATGCTGGGATTTAGCTGAGGTCAGTGTTCACTTGATTTATTTTTGTATTGAGAATACATACAGTAAGAGAATACAACCAAAACACTAATTATAATATATATTCATTATAAACACAATTGTGTGTGAATGAAATAATATTGTTTCTAACTGCGGTTAGATAAACCTTAGAGGTGGTATGCACAGTAAGAGTTACCCTAAAGCTGGATACCTTTGTTGAACGTAACATGCATGCCAAGATCTTTGTAACAAAATCACCTACATAAATACACTATATGGCCAAAAGTATGTGGACACGTTTAAATCACACTTTCCCAAAGTGTTGCCTCACCACTGAAAGCACATACTGTAACTGATCTGATTGTCTGTATTCTGTAGCTTTACACTTTCCTTTCACTGGAACTAAGAGAACCAAACCTACAGTATATAGCCTAAGACATGGATTCCCAATGGTTTCCAAATGGAGTGGAAGCATTTAAATGACCTGCAATCAACAATACTAGCACCTCCAACAGATGAAGGTGGCTTAATGATTCTAAAACCTGTACATTCCTACTTTCTAGGGATCCTTTCCTGGAAGTAACATGTTAATCAATTTGTTCATAACCTTTTGGTATAGAGGAAATTATGGGAGTAATCTACCCTAACTGTAAAGACAATAGTGTGGAGGAGAAACTACCCACATCATACCACGTACAGTACAGTATATGTGAATGAACAGCATAAAAAGTTCATAGTATGTCAATAGCAAACAACTCAACAAATAATTAGCAGGAGGAAGGAACTGACATGATAGGGAAAGAGCTGAGTGACCAGTGTCTCTCACTATACAGTGAACAGAAAACTACTAAGTGTAGACAAAGCCCAAGAGATAAATATTAAATATCATTGATGACTGGTGAGAAATGTATATATAAAACAGTACAATAATGCTTGTGAATGTAGTCTGTCTGAGAGCTATTGGACACTAGGGAGCCCCATGACATTCTACAAAACAAGGTATATTATATAAAACAATATAGAATGATTATATAAAGCGATATAACATTTACTGAGACAAATGAGAAGAAGTTATCCCCAGCTCTCAAGGACAGGACACGTGTAGCTCTGATGATGATAACAAGCTGTTAAGTGAATAGCTCTCCATATCTCTGTAATATACCATGGCATGTGAACAGATGTGAAGGAGATCAGGACTCACTGCTGCTCATGTAGTTAGACGTGTACACAGCCAAGAAGGAGAGCAGAAGTGAGAAGTGCTCTATCATGGCGTATTTTATTGCAAATTCTTCATGTCACTATATGACTTTGCTGGAAATGCTATCCAGGATTTATTCATAAGTTTATTCATAAATGCTATTGTTCTGAGTTATAAAAATAAATGTATTATGCAACATGATTCTAGCTTAATATTTTAAAGTCTTAGGTTATTATTCATATTATTCAGTGATTACTATGAATTATTCAGTAACTACAGAAATAAGAAAAGTTTACAGCTGCAACACTGTGAGGAAGTTTTGTAGTTACAAACAGTGAGGAGTGAGGAATGATAATTTGGTCCCATATTCAAATTTAATAGATCAGATAAACAAGTCTAATGTTAAAGCGGAATATTACCATGTTTTGTCAAAACAGCCCAAAGTCACTACTATTCTGTTGAATGCTACTTTCTTTTTTAATTCTGATATATTTGTTAGTAGACTATTTTAATGCATGTAAATGTTAGCAAAAATGAGATTATATGTCGAGCTGTGATGTCATCACTTGTAAACATAGTGCATAATAATATGCATGCATAATAACAGAATATGGTAAAAGATTGGTAATAACATAATACAATTTTATATATATATATATATATACACACACTGGGAAAAGTTTTAGTTTAAATAATGTTTAGTTTTTTATTTCTGTCAATTTACAAAATGCAAAGTGAGCAAACAAAAGAAAAATCTAAATCAAAGGTTACTACCTTTTGCCTTCAAACCAGCATGAAGTGATGGCATGGCCCCCCACAGAGCCCTGATCTCCAGTGTGTCTGGGATTACATGAAGAGACAGAAGGATGTGAAAAAGTCTACATCCACAGATCTGTGGTTAGTTCTCCAAAATGTTTGGAACAACCTACCATCCGAGTTCCTTCAAAAACTGTGTGCAAGTGTACCTAGATGAATTGCTGCTGTTTTGAAGGCAAAGGTTGGTCTCACCAAATATTGATTTGATTTAGATTTCTCTTTTGTTCATTCACTGCATTTTGTTCATTTATGAAAACTTTAGTTTCAAGTTTAACACTTCCATTTTTGAAAGCATTCTTTGTCTACAGCATTTTTTCACACTTGCTTAAAACTTTTGCACAGTACTGTGTATATATATATATATATATATATATATATATATATATATATATATATATATATATATATATATATATATATAATTCTAGCATAACCCCAATTGGTCTAAGCAGATTACATTAAAATTAAATACATTAAATAGTATTATTTAGTAACCATAATAAACTGATAAACTGAATATAAGATAGTCATAGTTATAATAGTGTGTAAGGTAAGTCTGGACCTGGTGATGACCCAGGGTTAGAATAAATTTCACCTATTGCAATGTGAGACACATACTGTATAATGATCCATATGCACTTATTCTTCAGCAAATTCACTTCTTACAAACTGAGTGCTTCATGGTTTTATCCAAGTAAGTTACTTCACATTGGTCTCTGTCTCTAAATACCACCAGGGAGCAAATCAATCAAAGCACATTACGCTCTTACATTTTAGACACATCTTTTCAACTGTCTGTTTTATGAACATAAAAAAAAAAAAGATCTGAAACAGTCTTTCTAATTGCACATCTGGGACAGACTTTGCTCATGCATTAGTCTCTCCATTATTAGGCTGAAGCACTAACAACAGTTAGAAGCTCCAATTCATTATCCACTATGGACCAGCTGGGAAATCACGAGTCTAATAGCAAATACAAGTACAGTGGTTCTGTAGATAATAATGTACAATATATAATACCTGTGTGCTTACTTATGAGAATACACTGCTGGTTTAGCATTTAGCACAACTAGTGGATCATTTGATATTACAATTAAAAAAACTAAAATTTTTTGAAGATTCTAGAAAAATACATTCTTCCTCCATTAATCTGATATGGCCACTACACAGTATAATCTCATAAAGAATAGTTTTCATCTTTCATATGCTTCCTCTCTGTAACTGAGCCTAAATCATACAGGCATGCACAACAGACTCTCGTAGTGAACACTGTTGTAGCCTTAATGAATGAAGATTTATTGTATATAAAACACTTATTATATTATATTCTTTATTATTCATGCATTTACGATAATTTAAAATAGCCTTGCTGTTTATACGTTGTGTGCATGTGTGTGTGTGTGTGTGTGTGTGTGTGTGTGTGTGTGTGTGTGTGTGTGTGTGTGTTACTACAGGGACATTTCAATTGTACCTACTGTACAGTCCCACTTAACATAGTGTACCTATGTACAGCTGGATCAATAAATAAAGGAGGACACAAAAATGGCATGTCTTAAACAAAAAACAACAACAACAACAACAACAACAAAGGGTGGATTAAACAAAACAAAGGTAAAGTAAGTAATGCATGAATTCTGAATAAAACTGTCCAAAATACAATATGAATGTAAAAGTGCACTCATGTACAGTACGTGACCTGTTCACAAAATGTCTATTAAAGTTTTTTTTTCATAAATGTGCTATTTAAATGCTTTTAGAATCTGAGCTACAGTGAAAATTTATTATGAAGCCAACCTCACTGAAGTAAAGTCATCATTTAAGAAACTTGATCAGATCCTTTTAAAATATTAAGGCTTTAACCTTCTCATTATTAATACTTGGTATACTTGGTGTACGTGGTAAACTTTTCTTCATGTATCTTCTGCAAGTACCTGCATTTGGGACATACTAACAGACTTTTTCCCCAAAAAACTCATTCATATTGTAGATACTAATCTCATTTATTTGTAAAGTCACTGCCCAGTTTTGTGCACTTTTTTAACAGAAATTCTCTCGAAGGCAAAAATCCCAAAACCAGACAATGCATGTTTATTAATACTCGTGTGAAAGACGCAAGCATCCGTAGACTAATATTTTGCATGTGCAGATATATTCTAATTTCAAGATTTTATTAAAATACTAATAAAAATGTAAGACATAGTGAGTTATTGGGAAAGGAAATGAATACCTACAATAAAAGGTAATATAACTACATTAAATAAAGGATCTATTGTTGCCAAATGATTGCTGCATTCATTACGTACACAATATGACTTTTTTGTATTTAAACATGTGCGAACCAAATCTGTTGCAGATTCAGTGCCAAATGTTCCTTGTAATATAACCCACAGTATAAACCTGTCCCTGGGTTATTTTGTAAGTATTGCATCCCTAATGTAATCTGCAGTCATAATCTACGCACCATTGCTCGTTATGCCATCAAGTATTATTATGCCCTAAACATTTATTTTCACCAATGTTAAAACTTTTTAAAACCAGTGTATTGTAATTGGCTTGTGGTTTGCCAGGTAAATAAAGACAGCAGCAGTTTTTGGTATCTAATTGAATGGCACACAGACTGTGTCTGAGACTGAACAGGTTCTTTGCTGTTGGACTAAGCTCTGTGTAATTAAACAGGCATAATGTATTTGGTGTAGCTGTCATCCATCGCCTGTTTTGCACACAGGATTGCAATTACCATTTAAAGAGCCACTGCTTCTCTCACTATGCCATCACAGTCTTTGACTCTTGACAAGTCAAAAGTTCTATTAACATCATTTAGCCTGGAGGAGCAACATACGGTTCATTACACTTTATAAATAAGCAGAGTGTAATTAAATGTGTTTTTCTGTCTTGTCATTCAATAATTAGCTTAAATAGTAATAGGGATGAGCTGTGAATTGAAGTCATGTTTGAGTGTTTTATAGATATTTATATCATATCTATAGAATAGCACGGTATAACACAAATGATATAAGGGAAAATGCTTCAGTGTTTGGTATAAAATTTGTGGGAATAATACAGCTGAGAAAAACAATGTCCTGACATGGCTTGAATGAATATAACAAACCCTGAATTTGTCTTTTATTGTCGCTATGAGAAAATGTCCAAAACAGTGCTTCATTCAGTCCAAGCGAGGCTTCAGGACATTGCTACCTCAGTTATATCATTATATATTAGGGGAAAGACAGAACACACTTGGAGCAATATTTGCTTGATAATGGGCAAAGCCATTCTCAGTCCATTCACAAGACTTCACAGGTACAATATAATATGTGGTCTAAGCAGTCTAAAATTTTATTTCTGTCCATCTTTTAACACAATGACAGAAGGCGCTGTTATAAATGTATAGTACTCAGAAGACAAATACAACATAGGTGACATACACCGTGAAACTTTAAATGTTTTTTTTTTTTTCAGTTTGTAGACATCAATATCAGAACTAAACTATTTGAGACTATATATTTTATGTTAATAATTTAAGGAAGAATTTAGAAGAATAATTTAGGAAAAAAATAAAAGCTTTAATAATAAAACTAGCTTAGGCACATTTCTTCCGCTGTTACTTTGCTATTTACTTTCGTGCTACACTTTAGTAGGCTTTTAATTACAGATTTCACTTGTGACCCGTTTACAGTGCAATTATGTCCCATGAATACCATAGTAGTTTAGACAAGTCATGTTCATGCGCTTTCATAAAATTAAAAGCAGCTTATTGTTGGACACATTATGACGAATGGGTACAAGAATTTTACATTTCTCTTTCAAGGCTGAGGTTTGCTATTATAAGAGAGAAAATGTATTGACTGATATTTAAAAGGGCATTTCATTAACACACAGAGCAGAACTTATTGATTTCAATCTAGGGATGTTCAGGATGCAAGGCCAACTGTCCTGACTATAACTGTTTTTAAAAGTGTGGCTACAGTATATACAGGTCTCCTACTTTAGAGAGGATGAACTTTACTTGATTTCCGCCTTTGTGCTCTGGTTGAAAGCCAGATAAAGACTGAAATTGAAACATGTTCTATCTAAAAACCCATCTGCAGACATGAGAAAGACCACCAGATCACTTAGAATGAGTGAGACTGGCGCCGGATGAACTGCTTTAGTAAAAAAGGCAGAGGCTTTTAGCACTTTTAGTACAATTGTTTTACAAAATGCTAGGAGTGAACCATTGACAGTAATTACAGGAAATCTGATGTACATTTTAGGCAAAAGGATAATGATTAAAAGCAACCTAAATTGCTACTTATTACTAGCAGACATTTGGTGAACAGACACTGTGTACAGTATGCTTTTGGTCAAAGGTATGACCTCAGGATAGGGTGCAATAATTTATCCTTTACAATGGTGTCCACGAGAGATGGTGGACAGATTGCTGGTACAGAATCCTCAGCCTCCACTTCAAGGTTTTCTCAAGATCTCATGAGCTTTGTATTATAAGGTTATTCTTGCTGTTTTGAAATATAAGATTTTAGATTTTCAACTTGATTATGTCTAAGTAAAGATATCAGATTTTACTTTTTATAAATTTAAGCTAATTCAAATGTATTTTCTATGGTTCTATCTGGCCTCTCCTTTCTCACCTGTGTATCGTACAATCTTAATATCTGATTCAAATTTTCTAAGATTTCCCTAATTACTGTAAGATAAATTTACCTTAAATATTTATTTTAACCTGTTCAACCCTAGGCTTATTTCTGAGCCTCTGCTTGAAAACAACATGCTCAATGTTAAATGAGAATATCTCAAAAACTACATATAAGCCATATTTGAATTGAATTTGGTACTTAGAATACGTTTATATATTACCAGTTTATATTATGTATATTATGTATATATTACCACATTACCAGTATATTAGTGGTTAATAAAAAAAAATTTTATTCTTTTTTTACTGTTTCTGTGAGATTTGGTCCCAGAGTGCTCATTCTTATATCTATCTATAACTCATTCTTATATTCATTTAGCTTCTTGGTGTAAGAATTGTGTTTTGTTTAGGTGTTTAAATGGTCTTTGGAGTCTTATAGCTGAGCTTCTTCTTGTACTTCTGCTATGCCGATTGTGCAGATTGCATGTGTCTAACTAATGCTGGTGATATTTAATATTGATATTAATACTGTCATTATTTTTTTCTGTGTTGTAAATCTTGCTGAAGAATGTTTGTACATTGTAAGATCAGACAGTATGGGGACCAAGGGTGATTTTTTTTAACCCCATTTTCCCCTAAAATCATTGCACCATGCTAGCTAGCTGTTCCATATTACATGACAGACACCAGCTAGGGAAGGTGAGGGCAAACATGAGCTTTCTCAGAGAGGCATGAATCCAATCACTGCATCTTTTAGAACTGTTGCTCAGTACATAACAGGCACAAGCACTGTAGTCATGCACTGACAAACACCCGTGACTGTCTAGAGTCATGGTGATCAGAGACTAAGGCATCCTTCCCAATGAGTATGACTGTGTTCAGTTCAGTTCCTGGCATGCTATATTTACATCACTTAGTAATGTCAATCAATCCTTAAGACATGTTTAATTTAAAGATGAAGTTCTAGCTCACGTTTTTGAAGCCGCGGTAGAGAATCTGTAGCTCTTTGCGAGAAAATCGGGTCTGAGCCTCCAGCTGCTCCAGGCCTTCGGGCCGATGGCGCACGGCTGACAGCTCCAACTCATCCTCGGTACTGTCTGTGGAAGACACAAATATACATATACATCAATCTAACTTAGGCTTTTCTCTGGATAACATCACATCTGCAAAAAAGTATTGTTTTAAAAGATTGCAGAAGGATCTCTAGTTTAAAAGCTGAGACTTTTAACTGATCATAGCTGCTGTTGCCATATACTGTATGCACATGATAAACAAGTAGACACACATCTCTAATTCATTCATTACATTTACGGCATTTGGCAGACGCCCTTTTCCAAAGCAACATACAAAAGTGCTTTGAAGTCTCATTGTGTCATTGAATACAGAATACATTTACATTGGTTCACTAGATTACACACTTAGGATAGCAATCTTTAACAATTTTTTTTCTTTTGCCACAGTGTATTATAGGCAATTTTAGAAACCTGTCATTCAGCCTTGTCCTTAACTCCGAAGCAAGCATGTTTGTTGTTTGTGCGCTAAGCTGTAATGATGGTAACATTGTCTGTGAGACTGTTTTTAAATCCCACTCTTAACCCCACCAACACATTCAGACCCCTGCCAGCTCCTGCAGATACTCTTGACTGGGGATATAACCAGATACAAATGCACTATTTCAATTCAAGTTTATTTGCGCTTTTTACAATTGACATTGTCTCAAAGCAGCTTTACAGAACATAAACATAGAACAAAGGGTTAATATAAAGGTTAATAATCTGTTAATATAACAGATTACAGTAAACAGATCATCCTAAACAGCTACAAATACAGATTTGTAGAGCAGGCCCAATATTCATTTTTCATTTATCTTTAGTAATCTTTATTCATTCTACCTGTAGGTTAAAGTCACTACCAGTTTATTTATACACAACGAAGGTCATTAAAAATATTGTGGCAGAAAACAATTGACATTTCTTTAGTCCATGCCCACTTTGGGATGAATTCAGATAGAATTCTGATACAAATATCAATATTTAAAGCACTAAACAGATGCAGATTGTGTCACTCTACATTTGAACAATCTCGCCTTCTCCAGCAATTACTTTTGTTTGTATCCATCCATGATATTGTCTAAAAAGGTAATGGGTTCATGTTTCACAAAATATAAACAAAGTGATCCTGATTAGGAGAAGGAAGATGAATAAATGAACGTATGAATGAATCCATAAATCCGTAACCCACATGTTTTATATCACACCTTTAACATAGTTCAAATGAGATTCCTTGCAATATGAATAAACCACTGGAAAGTTCCAGAAATGCAATACATTTATCTTTTTTAATCATTTTTTTTTAGCTACTGAAAGCTTTTGTGCACATCTGCTGGCTTCATGCTGACAATGCATTTCTGTCCATGGGGAATGTCATTATGAAGTAACACAATTATAAAAGGTTTTTGTTAGAAAGTTACACTTTTTGAATGGAGATTTACTGAACACTATTGGAAGCCTCTTTCTTTTTCTTCTGACCCACATACTGTATCACCTGCTTAACCCAGCACAAAAGAAAAACATTTTCTTTTATTTTTTACTCACATGACCTCAAACCTAATGCATGCATCCAATTTACATCATTTGGCGGACCCTCTTATATAAAACGACTTACATACATCTTATTTATGCAAATGAGCACTTGAGGGCCTTTCTCAAGGGCCCAGGAGTAGCAGCTAGCCACTTGGGGATTTGAACACAGAACCCTTTGAGCAGCAGGCTAATACCATAACCACTGTTCTACCACTGGCACTGTCTATAGGTAAACCATCTATAGTTAAACGATGCCAAACTGCAAAAAGTGAAACATTATGAATAAACCAAATGAAATCAATGAGTCGTTTCAGAATTTTAATGTCTCTTATGTCAGTAAGCAATCAGACACTATTATATATGAATAGTCATTCTTCAAAGCTTTGGCTTGATATTCAGCATCTTACATCCACTGATGCATAAATTCAGCCAATCTATGTATTTAGGGATTAGTTAATTAGTCAATTATTCCAGTTCTTTGAAGCTGGTTGTGCTTTACACCACATTTTCTTTTTAGAAAAATTAATCCGCCTCCGAGTGACATTTTATACAGTGAATATGTAATAATTATATACAAATAAAAAGTTATGAATACAAACATAAGTATAATGATATGAATAATTATTACATGAATTGGTTGTAAGCAAATATGAGTGGTTATTATGCATTTGACACAAAGTATATCGGTGGGTGAAAATGTCCTTTCTGGTCAATGATCAAAACATATCTTCCCTCTTACTGCTTCACATCCCATTAGACACCTGATAAAGCTAAAATGAGTTCAGTGCAAACAGCCAACTCTCTTCAGCTGTTATCAGACCTGATAGTCCTGGGCTTTTGTGCTGATAAGAGGCACTGAACCATGAAACATGTCACCATGGTAGTGAGGTCTCTCACACGTACAGCAGTATGACTCAGAAGACCACGCTATTCCATATTATATTTCAAATACAGCAAGTGAGTCAACCAACTTAGTATAGAATGCAAGAGGTAAAAATGATTCTCGATTCATGATTCTTCTAAATTTATGTAAAATTGTTCTAATAGTTAAATAATTGTTCTCATTATTTTGTTCTCACTTAATTTAACTTTACAGAACAGTAACTTTACTGTGACTAAATTTGTTTAAAATCTACATGCAAGCTTTAATTATTATTAATAGCAATTAAGCTGTTAATGCTAATTACGACCTTACAGCAAGGGCTAAATCCCACTGGCACTACTGTAAGCAAGCAGTTGAAAGGTATAGTAGTTATGTATGAAACTGTTAATTACAAGACAATAGACCAATATGCAGATTAAAAAAAGTCCATTCAAAATCTTATACAAAGTGGATTTTTCCTTTAAAGTTGCATCTTAGTTTTTAGAAGGTGATAGTGGTCATTTTGTAATGCTACCAGGAAAATAATAGAAAAGGTTTGCAGTGAGAGCGAATAATGAGGAATCTCTGGACCAGCTGTTGGGATCTGAGGGTTTGCGAAGTTCATGGGTTAAAGCACTTGATTAAAGGGTAAAAAAAATTTCTAGATAGAAGGCAAACATGAAAACAAATAATATCCTTTCGTTGTCAAGTCCACTATCTCTAGACTGTTGAAAAATAAGGCCTGGCATCGAACAGAGCAGCTGTCTGTATGATAAGATCAGAATACTAACTCTAAAATATAACACAACCATGGTATATCAGATACACAAACAGGGAGAAACAGTGATGGAGAGAATACTTAAATTTGAGCGAGTGACAGATAAAAATAGAGACCGATAAATCCAACAGAAGTGAGTGCAGTGAGAGGAGATGTGAGCTCAGAGAACTTGCTTTGCATAGTGAGAGACGGCTTTGTGGCAGAGGAGCAGAGGAAGAGCTTGCGGAGACGTGCTCCGACTCCACTCCTGCCACCTCTCTGAAGACAGAACAAACCTAGAAGATACACCAGGTTCATCAGCATGGTTAGCAACAAGACATGAAACATGCATGACAGGTGGATCTGGAATGACAGGTTCCCACTGAGTGTGAATCAGTCATAGTTAATGATTCATTGATGAATGACTGGCAAAGAGAATTCACTCTAATCAGAACAGTTTTTATATACATATATATGCATACACACACATGCACGTTTGTAGGGATGACACTAACTTATTTGAATAAATGTGCACACTTATACAAATACAGTACTTTGTTGAAACACCTTTTGATATTATTACATCACTCGGTCTTTTTGAGTCTCTCAGCATGGCATCTTGACTTGGAAATATTTTCCTACTCTATCTGGCAAAAACATTCTAAGTCCTTCACATTTTAAGGGCATTTCCTGTGCACAGCCTGCTTCAGGTCACAGATTTTTAGTTGGATTCAGGTCTGAGCTCTGGCTAGGTCTTTCAAAAACATTGATTTTCTTTTGATTAAGACATTACTTTGTTGATTTGGATGTATGCTTTGGGTCATTTTCAGGCTGAAAGGGTAAATTCTTTTTTCTTTTTCAGTTTACTAGCAGAAACTTGAAGGTTTTTTGTTAAAACGACTGATGTTTGTAGTACTAGTCCCTCTTATTGATAAAAGTCAGAGTTCTGGCTGAAGAAGTTTTCGGAATGGGTTTTAATCTGACTATAACACATTCTGCCACATGGTTTGGGGTCATGGAGTTGACAAGTGAAGACATGTATAGTTGAGTGTAGCCAAGACACTGAAGAATATGAGAGATTATTGTCACATTCAGAGAGTAATCAGTTCTTGTCAGATATTCCTGTAGATCCTCTAATATTGTGGTTGGTCTCTTGGAAACATTCCTGGTAAAACTTTGGGAGAAACATTGTGTTCTTGGAGATCTAAAATAATTGAATTGCATGAGCCACATTTCTACAGTAATTAGGTGTGTTAAAGGGTGTACACACTTATGCAATCAGGTTAATGTAACATTTTCCTTATTTTTCTAGATAATGTTTCTGCTTGTTTTTCCCACTTAGATTTTCTATGTTATTCATGTCATGTATATTATGTGCAACAGTATGTTATGTAATTTCACATAGATGATGGTAAAAGACATTATTTTTTTAGTTTATTATTATTATTATTATTATTATTATTATTATTATTATTATTATTATTATCTATCTATCTATCTATCTATCTATCTATCTATCTATCTATCTATCTATCTATCTATCTATCTATCTATCTATTTATTTATTTATTTTACAGGTACATCACAAAAACAATTAGAAATCTTAACAAGGGTGTTATATTATCTATTTGAAATGGAATTCTGTATTCCCATACGAAAGAATTTTTTTGGTTTTACATTAAATACATTTGGGTTTAAGATTAAAAAAAGAATAGGAGATGATGACAACAAAATATTTGCTTAAATTTCCCGATATTTACATCCAGATCTGTTAAACAATATTCTGTTTAAAAAATATTTTAAATTTTAATATTTTAATATTTTTTAATATTCTGTTTATATTTAATATTTAATATTTAGAACCTTTGGTGGCAAAATATTTAGGGTAACAGAGGATATTCTTGAAGTAAATGAAAGAAAATAAAATAAATTTGTGGCATATTCCTTGTTTCAAATAACTGCATCAAGATGGTGACTCTCTGACATCACGAAGCTGTTACATTCCTCTTTAGCCGTGCTTTTCCAGGCTTGGACCACTGCTTCTATGTTTGTTTTGTTTGGGGTGACGGACGGGGTTGTTCCCTTAAGTCTCCTCTTCAAAAGGTCAAATGTTGCTCATTTGGGTAAAGGTCTAGAGATTGACTTGGCCAGTCTAAAACCCTTCCATTTTTTCCCCAATGAAATCCTTTGTTATGCTGGCAGTGTCTAGTGCTTTGTGCCATTGTCTTCCTGCATGATGAAGTGCCTCCCAAATAGATTGGACACATTTGTCTTTTAACTTACTTTTGAACTTATTCTGCTGCTAGCAAAATGAAAACTTTGGATTAGTGAGCTTGTTCGAGTAGCAAAAATGCAATCCCGAGCCATAATATCCACTATGTTTGAAGATTGGGCTTCTAAGTTTAGGATCATGAGCAGATCTTTTCTTTCCATCACTTTGGTAGTGGTTCCAGAAGTACAGTATTTCTCTGTATTTCTTTCCTTATTTTAATCTAGCCTTCAGATTCTTACTTCTAATGTAGGGCTTGCCTCTTGTGGTGTGGTGTTAATATTTTGCTCTTATAGTCTTATTCCCATGGTGGGTGTAATACCATCACCCTGCCATGTGGAGGCTGTTGGTGATGTCATTGATTTGTTTCGTTTTTCTGCATAGCTCTTACAAAATTTCTGCTGCTGGTTTAATTGATCTGCATTTTCGATGTCTGGGAGTTAATACACCAGCGGATTCTTTCTTTTTTCAGGACATTCCAAATTGTTGTATTCACTTTACCCAATGTGATTTCCACTCTTTTTCCAGCTTTAGAATGGTTTGATTTTTCCCCATACACAGCTCTCTGGTGTTCATGTTTATAGATTTTAACAACAAACGCAGTCTTCACAGGGAAAACCCAGAGACCAAACCAAGAGTACATATTCAGATTTATTAATTGTTCAAAAATACAATCTAAGAGGACACACCAAGGCAACAAGAAAAACCTGTATGTCACGTGTACCAACATATTTGAGCAACTGGAACTTGAGTGGGTTCAAACAAATAGTGTGGTGTTCTAAGTTGTTTAACACATCTAGATGTAAATATCAGGAAATGAATGCTGAAATTCTGATATATTGTCTCATACTGATCTTATGATCTCACATGTCTTTAGTGTATAGAGAATTTAGAGAATGCCTGAATTTCTCCAATGCAATGGACGAATGCTCCGTATAGGCAGTTTTATATAAGGTTTCCGTTTTGTTTCTTTTCAATTTCTTTCTCCACTTCTTTTTTTTGGCCTACACTATGAAGTGCATATCTCTTTTAACGTTTGCCTGTGCAAGTGGGATGGTAAAGCTTTACATGACCCTGAAGCACTGCTGAAAATCCCACTGTATGGTTTTAAAGACAGAGTGGGCATAAGACTATGAGCTTTCCTCCACAGCTATAAATCCATCACCTCACACCTGCTCAATTATTAGAGCAACACAGATAGCAAAGTAAAAAAAAACACTGTGATGACTAGATGTCCGAGCTGAAAAGATTATAAACTATTTTGGCAGCTATGTGTAATTGTTTAAACAGCAGATAATTGGAGATTGCTCAGATCATTATTTGGCATGAATGCAGGTTGAACTTGGAATACCTCCTGATTTGATTTGCTGGATGGAATTGACATTGGGCCAGAGTAGAGGAAATTGAAGTAGGTGCAAAATTAGTGTTAACTGACATTGAGAGTTGATATATCCTGGTTTAATTTAGTGTTAAGAAACAAACTCTACAATAAATGTTTGTCGAAATGTTGTGAAAACACCTACAACAGAAATCTCTGAAAAAATAAAAAAACGTTTTTTTTTCAGTTTCTCTGTTGTAATATTAAAATAAATGTTTTATATTAGTGTAGATGATTAAAACTATAGTTTATTTTAAACAAATCTTACTCACCAGACAGAATATATGTACATATATTGACCTACATGCAGCAGGTTTTAAATCATGCATACTCATGCACACTCTGAATTCCCCTTGATCATATAAAGAATGGACAGGGACATGTTCAAGCAACACAAACTGAATTGTATAAACCTGTTCATGATTAGGGAAACGTGATGTCTTAATGAATATTTCATCTAACAAGAAAGACATGCCTGACATCATTCAATACAACAAATAAACAAGAGACGGCTTGACGTGCTCATGACGTACTTTTGCCATTCTGTGAAGAAGCCTTGCTAAATTTTGTCAGAATTCATAATGTCTAGATAGAAATGTCAGTACATGACTCAAACCTGATCTTTCACCTTCACCACATAAAGGCCACCACTGCCTAGAACAGTGATTTTAAAGTAGGAAATGGAATTCGAGACTATGAACATTTCACAGCCAAAGGAATAAATATTTGGGGTGAACACAACAATCACATCTATTATGTATATGAAGTATTTATATTCATACAATGGCAGTAGTAAACAATCTGAGTTTTAAATTCATACAATGACAGGAATAACTAGTAACTACTTTACTGTTCCTTTTTAAGTTTTTCCCTGCACATACATGCAATCTGGTATGATTGAAACTTAAAAGAATATTTAACATTCTGAAGAAATGTGTAAGTTTTAACCTCCACAAAACTGTGACTGGCTTTTGCCCATTTATTACTTCAGCTTCCATGTAGTCTAATCTCTTACACAAAATTTGCTGAGATGAATAGGTGTGATAACAGATTTATAGACTACATAAGCAATCAACAGTAAACAGATTGCCATGATGCATGAGCGCCTCATGTTGTGAGGTTTGTTGCCAGGTTTCTACTTTTACATCTTACCATATAAAAGGGATGTATGGAAGTCATTTTTTTAAAGAAGGGAAAACACACAATATGAAGTACCTGAACTTAAACCAATATTACTGGAACTACAGATTGATTATACAGCAAGCCATCCTGGGATTCTTATAAAGATTAAGGCCCAAAAACCTGTTTCACTCTTGTCAGGAGGCTAAGACTTGACTAAGACCATTGATACCTGTAACTCTGTTAATTATAGTGTTTCCAAACATACACCTCTATCAATCAGGAAATGCTTGTTGGACTAAATAAATAAATAAATAAATAAAAATCTGTGTTTCCCAATAGCCAACTGAGTCCCTGGGTTTGAATCTTACTGAAAATCTGTTGATCTGAATAGAAGATGGAAAGCCATATGCACAAAACCTAAGCCTATAAAGAATCTTTTAGTTTTTATTAACTGTCCTTGTACAGATATCTCTCAACTTATTAGACATTACACAGTTGAGGCTTTAGTAATTAATTGGTGAAACCACTGTTTTACAGAATGAAGGCACACATTATCTTTAGATAATATACAAAATATTGTGTACAAATCAAACTGTGTACATTTTTCATTTTATATTGCACCGAATCAATTCTCCACTCGATGGAGGTTGTGCTGATTTCAGGTGCTGGGTTTGCACTTTAACATAGACTCTGTACAGAGCAGCAGTTTTCTTCAGAACACTGATCATGATTATTATTAGGCCTAGATGGCTGTTGAACAAATCACACTGTGCCATATCATTTGAAGAACTGCATTATGATGCAGTTATATTTCTTCCTACTTCATCAAACACCCGAAAGGGTTCTTCGGTTTGTTGCACCTGGAAAACCTTAAAGGATCTTATGCATGTGAAACCTATAACAATTTCATTTTCTTTAGAAAGCTAAATGTGTTCGACATCTATAACCCATAAATAACTCTCTCTCTCTGTGTGTCTCTCTGTGTCTCTCTCTGTCTCTCTCTCTCTCTTTCTCTAAATGATAAGTTTACCAGGCAGGGTTAGCACCTTAGTTTGAAATTAAAACCCTGCGATTGCCATGTAATGTCTGGTTTAAACATGATCAGTGTGAAAGACCATAGCCTTTGTAAAATCAGTCAAAATGAAGCTCTGTAATTATATAATACAATCTTAAGTCAGCTACAATATATGCTGTATTTATGAGTCTGGATAGTTTCATTT
This sequence comes from Tachysurus fulvidraco, assembly GCF_022655615.1. NCBI lineage: Eukaryota > Metazoa > Chordata > Actinopteri > Siluriformes > Bagridae > Tachysurus > Tachysurus fulvidraco. The sequence continues at coordinate 31,419,467 of NC_062518.1, read as the reverse complement.
TCTTGCACTTCTCCGAGTTCTGAGTGGATTTATAACTTTCCATTTCCTGCTGGCATCCATCAGATTTCTCAGTGCTCTTTCACATATATTATGTACATACTCTGGGCCAATGATGCATCCACACTCTTAGGTCTCCATTACTTTGTCCTGTGTGATTTACAAACTTTAATGCTTCACAAAGGTCCCTGCCTGTTAGAACAGACTAATTTATGATCTGTTCTCAGACATAACCAACTGCCCATGGCGTCAACAGCAGAAACAGTTAGAACACATGCCCTGGTGAGCCACAATTCAAAAAAACCAGTGGGCTTTTAAAAAGCTACGACCAAGCATGATGTAAAAGTACTTCATAAGCACTGCAGGAAGGATGAAACAATATAAACCCCTCTTACTGTGGCCATGTACACCATATTTAACTATTGGAAAGTATAACTGTAGGAAACAAAGCTTACTGTCATTCAATGAGTATCACTTGTACTGTACACTTTTTTTCACTGATATTTAGGATGTCGACTTCCAAATTCCAGTTCAAGCCTTGCTTATGGAATTGCCACAGCAAAATAGCTAAACGAATTCTCTCTATTTCTATAAGGTGATTTTCCTCACAAAAGTTTTGATGTCTCTAATTTTGGTTTCTTTACTGCAAATAGCCATCAAAGATGTATACTGTATACAACATGCTCTTTCTCACAGTTAATAAAAGAGCAACTGCACTGTATATTTCCTGCTCAGGGTTTGGCTGTACATAGAACCTTCCAACTCTTTAATTGGCATAAATGAGAAAAAAAGAATCATAAAACAAGGTGTCTGATAAGTAACACACATGGTCCGTACACCTCCAGCTGGACTTTGGAAAATGACAAAGAATTTCACTGCTAATTGACAAATTGTGCAGTTGTTCAAAAATTAAAAACCCAGGATCACATCTGTTCAGCTTAGAGATGGACCAGCAAAGACACACACACATAGTAAATCTCCAAAGACATACACACACTAAAACTCATTTCGTGCTAGGTCAAGAGTGCAGAAAATCGTTCACCCAGCTTCCTGTGCCAGATATAACATATAATAAACATATAATGTAAAGCCTGTCAAGAAAAGGACCTAATGCTTACATTAAATCAAATGAAATTAAACAAATTAAATGAGAGAATGCCTCAAGTGAAAACTCAGTTGTATAGGTAAATGGATGGCCCAGAAGAAGGCATGCAGAATGATTTACATTTCTCATAATGTTAGTTAGCCACACTGCATGTTTGCACATGTGTATTCTCTGCGTGTGTAGAGGGCAGACTTTAAATTAGAGATGAGTGACAGAAGGGAGCTGCCAAAAGCCAAACATTAATAAAGCACAGATGGTCACCAAACCCAAGAGGTATCTTGCGTTTCCCAAATGTTAACTACGAGTGACAAAACACACAAACACACACACATACATACCTGTAATCAAAGTTTTAATGTCATCCTCGGTTGTTTAACTGATTTCATGTACACACCTGTCTTGTGTATCCCTTGATTAGTTCCTCTATATAAGTTCTGTGTTTTGTTGCTCGCTGTTTGTTTTATAGGTTGTGGTTGTGTGAGTAGTTACCTCCTGTTGTGCACTCCCATTTAGAGCCTTGGTTTATATCCTTTCTTGTTTTTTTTAAGCCTTTTAAACCTCGCTGGGATTATTTTTGTTTAATCTGCACTTTGTTTAGAAAAAAAAGAAGAAGAAAGCCTGCACTGGCATCCACCTACCTGGATTTGTAACATCCTGAGCAACCCAGAGTAAAAGCCTTAAATGGGGCTGTAAAATATACATAGAAGTGTTCATCTGTGAGCCCTTGACTTATAGAATTTGCCATAGCTTAGGCGTTAGTTCACAGACAAGAAAATGATGAACCATGACTAAACTTGCATTTTATTTAAGTTCTATTTAATTTGAAAATACTATCTAAATCTAACAAGCTTGTTATAATAGTATCCCTTACATGAATTTTGAATATAAGCAAAGGCTGTTTTAAACCAAAGGAACGTAGATGTAGGGCCCTATACTGTATGTTGTCTCAAACAAAATTCACTTCTGTGCTAGCCTTCACATAAAGCTCTATTTTATTCTTATGGCTTCCATAACAGTAACATCATTAGAACTGATGATATGCATGACAGAATCTAGAATCACACATAAAATATGAGTATAAATAGTGGGATTTTAGTTAGAGATCGGCTAAACATAGTTTGAGCCTTTTGTTCTCACAGAAAGACGCATCAGTTACTGACTTCAAGTATTTCAAAAAGTACTTGAAAAGTTCTTAAAGTTGTTCCCAATCACATAAATTGTGCACATTGTTAAAAATCATTTGGAGTCACTTGACATGATAAGATTTATCTTTTAATCCTGTATCTCAAATATCACTTTAGAATATAAAATGCAAAGTTCCTTTGAATAATAAAGCCGCAAACAAGAATCAGCACATAAAGATAACACACTGGCTCTTTAAGATAAGGAAGCTGAGCTTTGAAAAACCCAGTGCGGTAGAAAACTGGGCTAAAATTAGATATGCAATTATCAAGGAAATTTAAATGGAGATGAGACAAATTCACTGAGGGCCAGACATAATAAACACTCCAAATATCCTAAATAAGAAGAACTCTAAATAATGTCATTTAGAACTATAACGCGTGAACAAAATATAATTCAAAACTGATCATTCTGAATGATGAACTATTAGCTAACATATAATCTATAAGCACACCTTCAGCCTACACTTTTTGCGAATCACAGAGGATTTCTGGGGACGTGCTATTCCACTTTTGGCTCTGAAATGAAACTAGAGATTAATGCTAACGGTGAATGTTCTAAGCAGACTGTTTTGATGAAAAATTTAAAATTTGTCCCCTAGGCTCCAATCTTGAAAGACTCCTTAGCATCCCATCTTTAAATATATGTTGCAGAAGATACCAGGGGTTACAGAATCTTGTGTCAAAGCCAGTCATATTGAAATGGTGCAAGGATGTATGCTGTCTAACAAAGGATTAATCCACATAGAGTAAAATCCTTTCATTTTGAGCCATGTTGCTCAACAAAATGGAGCCCTTTTTGTTGTTTAGACATCAAGCGTAAGCTATGACATATCTGGCATTTAAAGCAATCAGATTTGCTGTTGTACCATCTATCGTCTGAATGCTTTTTGCTGAAGGTTTTTAGCCTATGGTTTGCAAATGTAGGGATTGCTAAATTAAAATGCATTACGAATAAAATTAGTGAAAATTGTGCTTCAGGTTAGATTAATCTGAGCACCCCTAAATCCAACTTGTGTCACAGTCCACATGTATTGTATCTTCCCTTTAATCTGGATTGATACTCAGAAATAAGATGTAGGGCTCCATAGCATTGTGTATCTTTGCTGCACACCTCAGTAAAACTGATGAGAATGTCTTTCAGTTCACTTGAATCTAGCCGCTGAGAAACTGTGCTTAATGTTCATTTCTCAGAGTGGACAGCCATTAGCATCCATTAAGTCCACATAATTCTAATGGATTGAGGCAGTCCTCACTTAAGCTTCCACATATGTTTGGGTCAACCTTCTACGGTCTGTCTGATTATAACTAAATCCACCTGAGGGGAAGAACAGAAACTAAACTGGAAAGGCCATGTCAGTCTTTTACCAAATGTCTAAAACCCCTAAGCTTGAATCAAAGATTAGAAAAAGCAGCTGAAAACAAATTGTCCTTCGTGCTGTGTGCAAAAAAAAGCAACAATAACATACATTTACACATAAGTGTAGTTGCTTGGCTCTCATACTAATTACGGTGCTGTGTTACGGATGTAAAGGTTTTCAGTCAATCTTTCTTTAATCTAAAAAATAACATAGTATACTCGTGGAAAACAACATGGAGCATGTTGAACAACAAAGATACTGTGTCACAAAAATGAATTCAAAACTAAAGACTTTCATGGGGTAAGTGGAATCTCACTTCAACTATTGGACTTCTGATTAAGGTTGTGAGATCAAATCCCACCTGGCTAATACACTTGGGAAAAACCCTAATCTTTCTTAATTGTTTTAATGAAATAACTGTATACTGCTCTATAATGTACAGTAAGTGCCATGCTCTGCATAATGCATGATTTATTCAACAACAAACATCACAAACAATCTGTACATTAACTGAATCATGACTTCAGGCTTTATTCATGAAACCTGAGAGACTTTATATGTTAACATATATGCAAAATATTCACTAAAATGCACTATTCACTAATAACCATGTTTGTCTTTTCCTATGTGTTTTGTTGTCCTCCAAAAATGGGGCAAGCTGCTGGCACAGATCAACAAAAATTGCACTGGTCAAACAAAATCAAACTGATGAGCCAGTCATCAGTCTCAGAGTTCCCTGAGCACAGCTGTGTGGACCAAATCTTCAAGTAAAACGGTATCAGTCATTATCTGCAGCATCCCTATCAGTCTTTAGATGTGCTGATTTTGGATGTACAGATTTTACTTTCCATTACGTGTGTCCCCTATCTACACCTCAATGTCAACACCACAGCTAGCAACTGCTTTGTCGATTATGCTGATGTTATTAAGTGGGATTAATTCGAATTAGAGCTCCTCATAATCAGTTTATCTGCTGTTTTGCTTTTCTACAGTACCACTGGAGATTTTTGCATATGCATCTAAATTTAAATCCATCCTCACACAAAAAAAGAACTTGACGAATAACACTCTATGCATAGAAATGAGCATGTGTTATTGCTCACTAATACTAAATTACTCTAAATTACTAAATCACTCATACACATGGTTGATAAATACTTGTAAGAGTTTCATTTTGATTTTTCCACAACAACTTTCTTCAAGATCATAACAATGCTCAATTGCTAGGATGTAATTTACCACAGACATGTGTCTATAATATAAAGTTTCTGTGGTACTAAAAGGCTATGAGGAAAACTCCTTTGTATACCTATTCAACCCTAGGCCTATTTTTCTGCCTGTTTTTTTTTTTAAATGACATACTCTATTTTAGTTGAATATATTTAAAAACAAAAAACAAACAAACAAACAAAAAAACCTATGATTTATATTTGAATATTTGAATTCCCCTACCAAAATTTTCCAATTCCATAGAGAATATCCCTATGTAATCATTGATAACGAAGCCTAAAAACTCCAAAAATCTATTTTATACAGTAACTTCTCAGTTAATTCCCATTAACTGTTTCAAGACTGATTTATCTATTGTGTATCAGAGATATTATAGAGAGGTATTTTTGAAGGATTTTGTAGCGGACTCTCCTGATGGCACATGTTGGTGTTCTTCTGTAATATCTGAGGTTTCTCAAGGTGTATTTGAATAACTCTGGAAATAATTAAAAAAAAAAAAACACATGTGAGATTGCTGCAGAAGTGTTAAAATAAGTACATATGACTAGATCAGAGTAAGGAGCACAGCAAAAATAAATAAATGAAATTTCGACCTGAAGAAATATTACAATTTTAGACAGTATTGTGTTAAATTTGATTTATCTATTGTGTATCACAGATATTAGAGAGAGGTTTTTGTAGAGGCACACTCTTCTGTGTTCTTTGTGTTGGAATTATGCTTTATTTAAGTGAAAATAGTGTTTCTAGTCAATTAGTTGAGTTTCTTTCCATTCTTTTGGTATGCTGCACGTGTAGATACATTCAAGATTTATGAATCTGATTTGCATATTAAGCCCCTCCTTCCCCCGGGGGCTCTCGGGTGGAAACAATGACTATGAAACCAGTGACAAATCAAGTCTTTATTTCAATTAGTGCTGCAAAATTAATAACATTTTAATCACGATCCAAGATTTCTGTTTTTTTAATCAATTCTGATTCTGAATTGCTGGATTACTCTGAATTCTAAAGATGGATCTAAATTGCTTATTGCTTATATTTAGGTTTTGAGTTGTTGTTCTGTTCAGCTGCTCCTGTTAGGGGTCACCACAGTGGATTATATGATCTGCATATTTGATTTAGCACAGGTTTTATGCCACATGCCCTTCCTGACACAACCCGTCAATTTTTATCCAGGCTTTGGGACCAGCTCAGAGAGTGCACTGGCTTGTTCAACCCCCAGTGGCTGGGTTGGTTCCCTGCCCAGTAATGGAACCCAGGCCACGGCACTGAGAGCACAGGATCCTTAGCAGCAGAATCTTGACTTATATTCCTATAACTGTAGCTACTAAATATTTTGTTGTAGTCATTGAATATCTGTCTAGTTGCTTTTACAGTACAATTATTGTGCTGTCCAGAGCAAAATAACTATGATTATTATATTGCCCAGCAATAATTTCTATTAAGTAAGTAATGCTTAAACAAAAAATGCAAAAAATGGATTCAATGAAGTCGGACTGAACCATCAGCATCCAAAAACCGTAACACAGGGCACATATATTGCAAACAAATTAAGGTTAATTTTTGTCCTACTCTCTGTGAAACATCTGAGGTTCTTCATAGTTTCCAAGTTTCCTAAGGTAAGTGTTAAAGTGATATTAGAAGTGTGATCCTTTCTCTGTAGATATTGTGATAGAGAACCCTTTGCTGTCACTACTTATTTGGGTCTCACCATTATGAGTGCAGACTTTTTAGATTGTCAGGCAGATCATTTAAATTTTGAAAAGTAATCTTGTTCATCCAGGTTTCACTGAAACCCTAAAGGTCACAAGATGTTGCAATAAAACCCATTTTTTTAAACAAACTGTGTATCTGCTAATAATCTACCTACTCAGTCTATTTAAAAAAATAGGAAAAATAAAACAATATGAATAAGGTGAAGAAAAGGTTCTCTCAGGCATATAAGCTTCTGACAGGCCATTATCATAACTCATCCCCTGTGGCCCTTTAGTGTACAGTTCAGACTCAAAGGTGCTGTCAGAGACTCGTGAATCTTGTGCAAGGACGTGTCTCAGACAAAGGCCAGGAGAATGGGTTCTGTGGCCTTCATGCATGCAATGCTCCATTTGCTAATGGCCGGCGCCAATGTTAATCTGACATAAGCATCCTCTGTGTGTGTGTGTGTGTGTGTGTGTGTGTGTGTGTGTGTGTGTGTGTGTGTGTGTGTGTGTGTGTGTGTGTGTGTGTGTGTGTGTGTGTGTGTGTGTGTGTGTGTGTACGCACAAGTGCTCTGTTGAGCTAGGCAATATTTATCTTCACTGACACACCAATTAGTCCTCACCTCGCAGTTTCATTGAGGGCTATGAGACAATGGCTCTGTTGAGATCTACTATGCTGGGCCACACATAAATCAAATAGGCATAATAACATCCATAATGTCCTCTCAGTGATACATTAGACTGGTTAATAATGACTTAAATATTCAATTCTGTTTTATTAATTTGTGGAAGTTTTGAATTTTCAATTCAATTTTCTTTCGTTAGTATAAACATTCCTTGCCATACAGACCAAATAATTTCTTACATTTCAAAGTTCAAGTCTGCTCACAAATGTAACTGGTTTTGCTCATGGTACAGTAAATGGCATGTTCTTGTCTAAGATTTTGAATTGCAGCTTATTACACTTGTTTTTTATTTGGTACAGCTTTTGTATTACAGTAGCTGATATTTTATTAACATTCTTCATTATCGGATTTCCATGTGCAGTAATCTAACTCCGACTAGATTAGTAATTGAACTATAAAGTGAAAAAACAACAACAATCAGTCAAACAAAGAAATGATCCTAACTACAGGATGTTCACATTTAATTAACAATATATCTAAACATCCCTTAATGTTTAATTTTTTTTCCTAAACTGAGACATATTACAGTCCTTATTTTCTCAAATCAATATCTATAACCAAGTGACTAAAAAAAAGTGAACCTCTACGCCATCATAGGCTGCAAGGTGCACTGTCAAAGTGCAGTCAGAGACCTTTGGGATAAAAACACTTGCTTCTGTTTAGGTAAAATACAAACCCTCTGTCTAGCATTACAATCTTAGTGGCTAGACGATATTCAATATTTAAGCTTTTTCAAGGAAAGAGAACAATCGAGAGCTAACGTATTTTATGAGCACCTTGCAGTACTCTCTATTGATCTCCCTATGAATTAAAATCCAATGTGGCACAATATACGCTTCATTTAAGTCAGATATCTATAGATTCTTCTTTCTGCTCTTCCTAACAACTCTCTTAACTGTCTCCTTTCAAAGGTGAAATGATCTGTCTATAGCTTTCCACTCAGATGCGCTCTAAAGCATTCATCTCAACCAATGAATACATTCAAGGTTCTGCTCAGAATTTTGTTTTGTTCTAGTCTGGTACTAGTGCTATTACTGGATGGACAAAAATCTGTAAAATATTAACCTGGCCTCAAGTTCTATGCTACAGGATCATTAGGATTTATTTTGGTTTTGTTCTTTTTATTTGATCTTGTTTCTGTAGTGTGTACATACTACATACTACAGTATGACCCGGATTTTTTCTAAAAAACAAAAAACAAAAAATATTACAGTTGCAAGGCCAAAAGCACCAGTATAAAAATCATAGTTCCAGTGATCCGTCTCGAAAGATCCGTTGTTCTCTCTGAATAAATCAGGTATCTGACCTACTGCTGTTAGTCAGACAAACCATCTTTCTATATGAATAACAGGATGTTGGCATCTTTAACTAAAAACACTCACAATAGACAGAAGAATATTGAGACTGCTAATTGCTCGATATAAGAAATGAATTTTTCAGGTTCTGTGTTTCAATTTCCAAAGTGAAGTTAACAACCTTCATAGATACAGACAAAGTCAGTACTGTAGGTAAGTGAAGAGAAAGTAAAAATGGAAATGTTCCGTATGCAAAAAGATTAAGCCTAACTGAGGACACAAACAGCTCTGCTTGACAGCTGGCGGCTGAGCTTTGGCTCATCTTGGCAAGCTCTGGCCTTGCTGTCTACTGATATGCAAGAAACGTTCATCACTGGGAATGAGTTTTATGAAAAAGAGGAAAGAAATAAAAAAGGAACAGTTCATTGAGATTCATAACCATCTCTTTCCATATACTGTTACTTTTTGCAGTCAGTCCTAACTATTCAAATACCTTTCTGGTCCCGATGGTGCTTTTGTAAACCGGTGATAAAAGTTGGGTTCAACAGGTTTAAAGATAGTGACGCATTTGCCTTGACCGTAATTACAGCACATATGGTATATATAATGCACCAAAATCATTTCACCAAAATTATACAATATATAAAAGGAGCTTAAGCATGTCTAATACATTTAAAAAAAATAATGAATGCTGAAATGATGAGAAACTTGAATTTCTAGTCTCTAGCTTTCCACAGGAGGAAAATGCAGTATTTGATGAGACAGAGTGTGAAAGATGAAGCCCAACCGAGGGAGCAAATAGCACTGTCTCACAGTTTCAGGCAGGAGGTTAAAAGCATCCCCTGAATCACTGGCCTTGCTGTGTAATTGTGTTAAATGAGCCATTTAAACAAAACACTACAGCTATGAGACAGGATCAAATCTGGCAGTGTACTTCTCTTTAAGCAGCATTTCAATACAACATAGACAAACACCATAACGCGCACGAGTCAGAAAGAGATTTACGGTAGTTTTAGAACATGCATAATGCATTAAATAGCATAATCAGTCTTACACGAAGCTGAACAGATAAACACAGTGCTTTAGACCTCAGACTTCTATGTTTTAGAATTGCATTCGGTCATAAAAAGGATTCTGTGTATTAACCAGGTTAAAATGCTGTTTAATTACTTACCATGATTACATTGATAACCTGATGTAATATTCTGTAGAAGGTTAAATAACACCAACAATCAACAGTTAAGAACCTTTTATAATTGGTTTGAATTAAACTGAGTTACCAAACCAATATGACTAAAACCTCAAAATCTGAATGTCAGAAGTTTCTGTCATTTCACAGGCTGTCAGATATTTCACAGCGTGATTAAGGGAAAAAACCTGCTCTACTCGACCTACCATATGATGTCAAACGTTCTATTTACACTATAATATTCATTACATTTGATAATGTTAGTTCACAACATGGTTCACTACACTTACATACGCTTTAAAGTAAACAATATAAATTAGAGCTCTTGAAATGCTTGTCTAAATATGGACCTTCTCCTTGTCACCTGCTTGCCAAAAGTTTTTCTTTTAAATCGGCCTTTCCTTTTATTCTATCTCTCATCTTTGCCTCATCCACAGAGACATGAAAAAATGTAAATACGCAAAGAGACAAATCTCTTTTCAAACACATATTCAGCACACAACTTCTATTACGTTGAAAAAAAAAGAACACTTATTTTTCTTTTATTAATCTCCGTGTACACTAAGTAAACACTGCTCCAGTGTCTGAACTCATATCTACGCTTACCCTCAGAGAAGCTGATGAGACCAAGCAGGTGCAGCAGCTTGAGTGAGGTGCACACGATCACCACGATGCCCAGCGTCTGCAGCCCCTCTGTCTCCCATGCCGTGCCCAGCATGGTACCCTGCCCTGACTCATGCCAGCCCCCTGGCTCCTCCACCTCTGCGCTCCAGTTACCCAAAGCCCATGTGCCCTCCTCCACAGACTGGCATGGGCCCTGTACCCCAAGGCACCCACGTGTGCCACCCAGCTCCTGTCCCAAATCCAGTCTGCGTGGCCAGGGGAGAGTGCTCGAGATGACACCGGATAGAAAAGGCACAAGAAACAGGGGAGAAGAGGAGAGGAGAGTTTGACCCACTCTGCTGTGTTAGTTGTACTGTGCTCTTATTTGAGAGACTGTACTCAGGCGTTTAGTCTCAGCAAAGGGAGGGTTGGGAGCGAAAGAGAGGAGAGAGAGAGAAAGAGAGAGGGAGGGACAGAGGGAGGAAGCGAGGAAAGTAGAAGACTACAAGAGGGAACAGTGCAGTCGCACAGGCAATCCTGATCTGGTTAGCATGTACCAAAGGTATGATGCACTCTTTTCTGTTATTTCAATAGAAAAGTTTTGCAGTACATTGCAGTACAGCATGTATATCTATCTATCTATCTATCTATCTATCTATCTATCTATCTATCTATCTATCTATCTATCTATCTATGATTTGAGACTATTGATTTGAGCTTTTGAGAATAATCTATGCCTTGTTTGCCTAACCCAAATCTTAGTTGTTTGAATTTTGTATACAAAATCAAGTTATATGGAGATATAGATTCATTTACTTTAAAACCAATGATTTCATTGTGGTTGCCTCAGAAGCTAATACCCATCAATAGCCATTGACCATTTCCTAGAACACTTAACTACTGCCCCCTTCTGGTCATATAGATTTGCAGTTTTGTATTAGTTGTGTGTGAATGTGTATGTGTATGTAAGTGTATATAAGTGTGTGTGTATGTGTATATGGGTATGTGTATGTGTATGTGTTTTCTGTTCCAAGTGCAGAAATTGCATAGGCTTTAATATATAATTACAAATTTTGAAAATAAATAATGTATCACATGGTATGGCACAGTAATTAACTATACAGAATAAATAAGCTGTCTCTAATCTACATTATACAGCCAAAAGTATGTAGACACCTGACCATCACATGCAATCTAAGACATCAAAGGTATTCTTAAATGCTATCTGAAAAAATATTACATTTAAACTACTTATGGTAGACAGTTTGGTTTGGTAGACATTTTGCTAAAAAATGTAAATTTCCCTGTACAGTATGTATTGAGACTTTTGGGACAGCTTGTAGATCAAATGAAACTCTGTAGCTCTGAACTGAATAATCTGTAGACAGAAAGAATTCTCTTAAATACCTTTTACAACATATTTTTTGTAATACACGACACCTCTAGATTCTGTCCAACTCAAACTAAAGCTTTTCATGCATCAGACTTTCTACAGGTCTTAAACCTGTCAGGAAATGTCTTAGAGGTCTTATCTAAAATGTCACATGGAGTGGCAACGGAAAACTGTCCTGTCCTTGCACATGATACATCACGGGTTTAAAAAGTTGTTTTCTAATTAATAATGCTAAAGGAAGTGATGTTTAGATTTCAGAAGACTTTAAGAGTTCCATGGTAGTTGAACTCAATCCTTGGCGATTCTTTTAGTACTTACTCCAAAGAGGTTGGTAGGAGGAAGAAAGCTTTGTGCTATATCACCTACAGCTTAATATAGATAAAGATAGGAGGGAATAGTAATCATACCATGTAATCCATTTTTGATCACACAATCAACTGCAAAATCTACTAAACCCTATGCACTAAAATCCATTTGATTAAAAGGGAAGGGGAAATATCTAAACTCAAGGGTGACACAGTGATTCAGCGGCCTCACATTGTAGCTGTGATCTTACTTCTAAGGCAGTGCAGGCTTTAGGAAGAGCATCTGGTAGCATCTGTAGCAGTAATGCTGGCTTGACTGAGCAGAAAATCTTACCTCAGAATGCTCCAGCAATTTAAATTTTCAGATGAAATGGAACAAAGTTTCTCACACGATCTTCTTTCCTCCTCAGTGATAAAACTCACTGACTACTATCTAAAAGTATGCTACGGTAAAGTAGACTTTATTGCTCACATTTACTTCATCACGTTTAGAATTCTAGGTCTATTGGTAACTGTCTTACTTACAATCACACCAGTAACACATCAAGGCAACCAAGGAACAGGAAAGCTCAAGGCACTTCTTTTTTCATTTGCTTTTCATGAGGTACTGTATATGATGCTGAGTACATGTAAAAAAATAAAATCAATAAATTTTTATTTTATTGACAGACGGTAACAGATATAAAATACAGAATCCCTTCCATTAAACACAAGTTGGGCCAAACCAAAAGTTTCATGTCTGAAAATATTGGAAATTTACCAGACATCACATCCACATGCACACAGTGAGGATCACAGTAAAGGCAGGAAAAATAGTACAATCATAATTTTTTGAAAAGTTTTTATTTTATTTTATGTTATTTTATTTTATTTTTGTGGTTGTTATGTTTCACACTTGCTAATATAAACTTTCAGAACCAGTTGTTTGGAAGTGTTACAATAAAGAAACCCCTCCTGAGAGCATATAGCAAAACCTGGCACTTAAACTTCACCAAACTTATTCCAAATAAATTCCAAATAAATGCATTTAAGTACTTTTTTTTAATCTGGACTGTCAGGATTAGGACTTTCACTAACAAGCGCAGTTTAGTTTAATCTTTTTCCACACCATACTTCCAAATTATACCATTGAAAATTCATTAAAAGCACCCAGCTGTTTAGTGTCATGCTCTAAACTGGTACCTTTCTAAAATGAGAAACTGCTGTGCCACAAAAACATCATTCATCATATTGATGACAGCTACATGACATGAAAGAGAATCTATAATAGGGTCATTAAGCTGTGAGCAGACCAGTTGGGCAGTCTTATGGGACTAATTACATGCCACTCAGTAATACCTGTTATTCTATGCAAATAGGATGAAGTCTCCAGTATTTGGGAAACATTAAAATTAGCCTGTCATATTTATAAAAGCACCTGGCATGAAATGCGAGCAATTAAAGTCTATGATCTGTGGCTGCCCCGACCAGAGCTGCATACACAATGTGGAGCAAAAGAGAGAGAGACATCTCTCTCTCTCTCTCTCTCTCTCTCTCTCTCTCTCTCTCTCTCTCTCTCTCTCTCTCACACACACACACACACACACACACACACTCACATATGTTCTCTTGAAAAATTGTTTTTTATAAGCATAGCATATAGCTGTGAATGTTCTTCTTCTCCGGGTCTCCTAAAGACAGCAATTTCTAATGACACGTACAATTTATACTCATAGTTTCAATGTTTGGACAGTTTGCTACTTGAAACTTAAAGCTATAATTCTAATGATACCCATATTTAAGTTCTTTTTTACACACCTACACTTTATAGTCTACAGATATAGAAAAGTAATGATTTATAACTGCAGTGTATCCGATGTCACCCAAAAAAAGGGATGGTTCCCTTTTGAGTCTGGTTCCTCTCAAGGTTTCTTTCTCTTGTAACCTCAGGGTGTTTTTCTTTGCCAGCATTGCCTGTGGCTTGCTCATTATGGATTAATGGATAAATGTAAATTAAAGATTTTATATCCAGATGTCTGTATCGCTGCTTTGTGACATTATGAAAAGCATCATATGAACAACCCCTTCTCATTTCTGTAGTGCTTCTGTAGAGATAAATATTTGTGCTATTATTATTAGTTCAACTCTTTTAGTCTGCACTTGCACTTGATGTTTTGCTCTCGGTAGGATGACGAAGTGAACAAACTAAAGCTTCAACATTGTCCTGGTTCTGGAGAGCAGGAGACAGGGCTTGATAACAAAGACATGTTTCTCTATCTGTCTCAGCAGGACAGCCGAGGGAGACTGTCTTTGTGCTCTTCATAAAAAGCAGGCATGTGGAACAAATGAGACATGGAAGAAAAATGGCTGAAATAGCAAAGAATACCAGAGATTTTTAGAGAGGCAGCGTATCAAGATTTGTGCCTGCTGTGTATGAGGAACTAATCGCACACACATCACTAATACCTCCAACACACCTGCTGAATATGTGATTAACAATCAGCACACTGAATCAGCAACCGTGCGTCTCGGTTCAACTGATTTGCAGCAGGCAGACTCTGGGGAGATCTCTGATTGAAAGCTGAGCTTTCTGACAAAATTCCTCTGAATATTGAAACATATTCAGTGTTCATGTAAGTGAGATAAAATGCATATTAATTGTCAGTTGTGTATGAGAGAGGCCAGATATAAGATAGAAATGAAATATGGATGATATAAAGGCTTGCAGAGAGAGAGAGAGAGAGAGAGAGAGAGAGAGAGAGAGAGAGAGAGAGAGAGAGAGAGAGAGAGAGAGAGAGACGGACTATAAGTATTCTATACAGTTCTGGAAACTTATAAGTATAACTTATATATTAAAAATAATATATTACTCTGATTATTATTTTATTAATTCATTCGTTTTTTTTTGTCACGTCAAATAAACCATGTTGCATTTTATTGTGTAGCATTTTGTCTACTGTAAAAAACAGACCTCTTATAGAAGACTTTTTATTTACACAGACATCCAAAAATGTTAACAATGAAATGCAAAGATACAACAAACCACAACATAAGGCATGAACAGAAAACTAGTTTGAAATAGTTTTGCACTGATCCACTCGGTCTCAATACCATATTAATGAAAGTAGCATACGACCTGGAGAGTTAAAGCAGATACTAAGAAAAATGGGTAAAACTGGACAATTTCTGACATTCAGAATAAATTCAGAAATATGTCATTATGCGGGATTTAGAGTGTTAGACAGGACTAATTTGTTTCATGTGTGTTCTACAACATTAAACATCAATGTCAATTCAGAAAGGGAGAAAGTTTGAGCTGATATCATTTAGATTTTTTTTATTTTAGATATTGAATATATTTACATACAAAATTTGTCTAGTTTGGTTATGTGTGGAATGTTTAAATTATTGTTGGTATAAATGTGAACTCTGTATTCTCTTATATGTCCTAAGGACAGAAAAATCTTTACTCTTTTTGTGTAAAAATGATAATTGAACAAACATTTAGAAAACCAAACACAATGCATTTTTGCAAGCACCAGTCAATGTGCAGCACTGCGATGCTTTAATCAGACAGACTAAACAACCATAATGGCAGACATGCACGTACAATCATATACAAAAATAACTGCTGTGTTCACCTGACCGTCACAACACCAATCAGTCATGCTGGATCAATAGCCTGGCCATTTTCAATACACCCACAAACGCTAGACAAGTGTTCAAGTGAGCCTTTGTATCTATGTCACTAAGCAAGGTTACAGGCATCAGCAACACAACAAGCCTCCATGATTAGCAATGTTCAGGCTACATTACACGCATCAATCAACAATCTGAGGACAACCCTATTAGAGCTGGGGCTTAACTTTATTCAGAAGGACCTTGAACAACTATTTCATAATGGAGTAATCTGTTATGAATTTGACTGTTGTGGGAAATGAATTGCACTCCAGCACAGTTATGTGTTCAACTAAATCATCTCTGTGGGGCAAGAGCTGAATAAAAGTAGTGAGAGTTAAAAGGCAAAAGGAGGCAATGGGGTGTCCTTACAACAAAATGTGCTAAAACATTCAACAGCCTGCAGCTGATAGAGGTGTTGACAAGAGCTTGAAACATTATTCAGAATAACTGCTGCAAGAACACGAACCACTCAGCATGGCTAGCACTATCGCAAAAGCCATTCATACAGAAGAACTGCTTCATTGAGCTTTAAGATTAAAAAACATGTGGAACTCAATACCATGTCTGAATGTCGATAAGTTTCCTCCACCCGAACAAGTCTACTCCTTCTTCTTATTACTTATTTGTATGCCTCAAGCACGATGCCTTGACTTCAATCAGGATAGAAGCTACTGACGTTAGTCAGACATTTGACTTTAATTTCAGCATTTCACCGATTGGAACAATTCCAAAATCCCCAAATTTTAACATATTAAGATTACGAACATTAAGACTATGCAGCCAGCCACAACCTTATGGTTTAACTGCGTTTGATTTCTTCTAGTTTGAGCTGAGCCACAGAAGCAGCTGATATAAATGTAAAGTCAGCACAACGTATTACACTACAACTGTAGAGTAATAGATGGAAGTTCAATTCAATATACTGACCTAATTCTTTTGAACTGTCCAGTTTAATGGAGTTCCAGTTTGAGCAATTAAATTTCATTGGGGTGGGCTGTAGGTTTTATTATTTTATTAGACAAAAAAAAAAAGAAAAAGAAAAAAAAACGCTTCAAATTGTGCCCCATGCGTTTCATTATAATAAATTAAAGGAGGCCTAGTTCAATGATACAATGCGCAAATATGTTAAAAATACGATAATCAGACATATAATAGTCATACAGTTTAAGAGGGTTAAACTTTAAAATATGAAACGTCTTTAAAGAAATATCAGAAATGAATATTTATTATTTATTATATAATTATTATCTACTTTTATAAGCCATGTCTATTTTCCAGATCTTGATTTGAGTCATAATTTCAGTAGTTGTGATTCCACCAATATAGTAAATGTACTGTACTATTATTGAGATTGTCTACAGTATTTTTCTAATACTGGTTACAGTGATATCCAAAAAAAAAAAAGTCCTGTTAGAGCAAAAATACTTAGCAATAAAATGCAACCTCAAAAACATTGTTGTGGGAGTGCATAAGATTCTTTAGATTTGTGAATATAATAAAAAATAGTGAGCCCCAGATCTAGTAATATATAAAGAAAAGAAGTTGCTATGCACGGTTCATAAGAACAACAGAGACAGAAGAAAGCATGTGCTAAATACACATAATAACAAGGAAGCATGATAAAGTCTGTCCTGGCTGCCTTTATATCTCACCTGGAGTGAAACTGTGCTCCCTATGTGCTCAGAACTGTTGTAACTTTCTAATCAACCTGAGACTCTTCAAGCACACACTTCCACATAGTTTAGCTGTTGTGATTGTTTCATCAGGAGATGGTGTTTCTTTAAACCAATGGAACAAGGTTTAGTTGGAAGAGCTTGACAAACACATCCCCGACACAGGCTTTGGATTCTCTGTGGTCCCGACTAGAACATTAGATTACTCAAGATGAATAAATGTCCAGCAAATTTGTGAAATACAAATTCTAATAATGCAAGTTTGTGTAGGTGTTGTATTGAATTGTGGTTTTGTTGTCATGTTTATGATCAGCATGTACCCTGAATTTTGTAAATGTGCAAAAATATTGACTTACTGACAAAGATAATAGTCCTTAATCAACAAAAAATCATATGACATGCTCCATCTTCAAAATCGGTAAAGAATTCCACCAACAATCACATGGACATACCTTAATGTTTGCATGGCTGATAGAGATTAGTTTGGGGGAACTCGAGAACTTACACACTTTACTCAGAGTAAGCTTATTAGACTTTAATCACCTGGACAACAGATTAGAGACTAAACTGTTTACTACGCTGTGTAGCCCTAAACGCAGTCATGCATTCCACTAAAGCCCAATATTGATGTCCATTCATGGGTTTTACAGCATCTGCACAAGTTTAGATTACTTTTTAAAGAAACAGTGACAGTCTATTTGCTGAGAGTATTATTAGGTCATCTATCAAGGCAGCTATGTTGGTACAGCAAGAATTTTCTTCTTTGTTAGGATTCACACCTCTCAAAAATATTCCTGGATAAATCCTATCCCCTTAGAGAATGTTATGGTTTTTTTTAAAAGCTATATTTGTGTTAAAAAGAATAAACCTAATGAAATGTGAAACGAACAAATTCTGAAATGTCTGGACTGCAATATTAAACCGGTGCAAAAGAAGATGAAGTACCTGATCCCGGTTGAATGCTCAATTCTGATTGGTCAGAAGTTGTTGATCCATTTTCTTTAAAACTATGGTCAAATCTCAGGTTAACATTATTTTAGGATTTCTGAAGTAGTGACTTTTGAAAGTGCTGCATGGCAGATGCTGTACATGAGCTTTTTTAATTACTTATGTTATCTGTTGATATGTTGGCGGTATTGGATTAATATCATTCATTCATTCATTCATTCATTCGATTTCTACCGCTTATCCGAACTTCTCGGGTCACGGGGAGCCTGTGCCTATCTAAGGCATCATCAAAGCCTAACCCTAACCCAACCCATCGCAGGGCACACACACACACACACACACACACACTCCCATTCACTCACACACTACAGACAATTTTCCAGAGATGCCAATCAACCTACCATGCATGTCTTTGGACTGGGGGAGGAAACCAGAGTACCTGGAGGAAACCCCCGAGGCACGGGGAGAACATGCAAACTCCGAACACACAAGGCGGGAATCGAACCCCCAACCCTGGAGGTGTGAGGCAAACGTACTAACCACTAAGCCACCGTGCCCACCAGGATTAATATTAGTGAACTGCAAAAGGGCAGTGGAGGCTCAATTGGTGGCTCAAGTGGGTAAGGCTCTGGGTTGCTGATGGGAAGATTGGGGTTCTATCCCCAGCTCTGTCAAGCTGCCACTGTATCATGTCTGACCTCCAATTTTGGGTATATGATGAAAGAATTACACTGTGCTATAATGTATATATGACAAAATTCTTCAGTGTCAAGTTACATAAAAGATTAAAATAGCAAAGTCTTTCCAGTTTCTTTGTAAAATGTCTTATTAACAGAAAGGAAAAAAGAGAGTGAGGAAAAAGTATGGTGTTAACACAATGCACAAATACAGCATGATTTTTCCATTAGGAAAGTCTTCACAAACAGCATTAAAGAAATTGTAGAGGAGCTACATCCTACCGTATATGGATAAGCAAATGATATCTGCAGAATGCAGAAGCTCACTGGGACAACAAGATGGATGACAAAGTAGAAATTACTGTTTGGAGAAAGACTGCATACTCCAGCAGAATTTAATAACAGGCAAAAGTCTGTCATTTCACTTAATGTTATACGTGTGCACATGATAATAAATTGTAAAACATTATTAGCTGCCTACACACTTAATTAGGTTTATGTCTCAAAGTGCACGCTCATAAATGACGAATGCAAATCTGTAAGGAACAAATAAAACATGAATATGAGCTGCTTTTTCTCAAACATAAATCCTAGAAAATTAGCATGATTTATGAAAATGGTCTGCATTGTTTTTTCATGAGTAAATCCATTATAATGACAAAGCAGTGGTAAAATGAATTAGCTGTCTTAATCAATAGCATATGAAATTTCTTGTGAATCAATTATCGATCTTTATAATTCTATGAATTGAATAAGCATAAGTATCTTTTTTTTGTCGTCGTCCTCATGCATCACTGAATATCATGTGTGAAATTCTACAAAATGGGTTTCTTCAAAAAAAAAATCAACGTGTGTGTGTGTGTGTGTGTGTGTGTGTGTGTGTGTGTGTGTGTGTAAGAAAAAACAAATGTTCTGATAAATTGTCAATAAACTGTGCTGATAAATTGTATCTGGAGAACTAGATTCTAGATTTTCATATATTCATTTATCTGTATTAAACTACTATGTTTTCATTAGGTTTGTGTAACAAAAAACACTGGTTACATTTTACTGTAGCTCCATCTAATGGGCTTACAAGATAACGCAGCTTAATTCTATTTTCACCATGTAATGAGGGGTTTACATGTCATGTGTGATACAGAGCTGCATGTCATGTCATGTGTGATACAGAGCTGCATGAATGCTGCATATATAGCAGGTACAATCATGTTTTATAATGATTTATACAGATAAACAGATTTATTTATTTATTTATTTTAGTTTTGTAATAAATATGATGCTCATATGTATTAGATCTATAAAGAAAATTATATTCACTGCATAGTCAGTAGTAGTAGTAGTAGATGTTCCAGCTCCAGTTGGATTCCGCTTCATGTGGATTTCGCACGGTCAAAGAGGAGATGCCATCTATGTGTGTTGTTTGAGGACAACAACCTCCTCATCAACACACAACTGTCAGATTGTATATTTATAATCACACCCTCCAGTGTCACCCAAATGAGGATGAGGTTCCCTTTTGAGTCTGGTTCCTCTCCAGGTTTCTTCCTTTACCATCTAAGGGAGTTTTTCCTTGTTCACGGTCTCCTTAGTCACCTCAGGCTTGCTCATTGAGGATTAATACAAACACATTTAAATATTGCATATAATATTAATATTAATTATTTAATATTAATATATCAATATTAAAGTATATTAATATTTAAATTGAAACGAGTTTTATACAATATTTAGTATATTTACCAGATCATTCATTGCACTGAAAATTTATATGGATAAAACCACCAAGTGGCCATAAGGGAGCACTGCGTTAATAATAAAAACTATTATTAGTTGTCTACAATGTGACAATGATCCTGACAGTAAAATACTTATTTTTGGATATTTATTTATAAATTTCCGACAGATCTGCTACTGAAACGTATCTTTCCCCCAGCATGTACAGTGCTTAAACCTGCTTGCTGGATCCAAAACATCTCCCAGTTTCAGTCATTTATAGCTTTGGTTTGGATTGGCTTAGTGTCCCTACCTACTGTGTGTGGAAAATCTGTAGTATGCATGCATGAAGAAGTGTCAGTCTTGACCTACACAATATGTGAATGAACAGCAGATGGTTACCCAGTAGCCTGACAAGAGACTGATTGGTGACTGTGATCTTATTTTTGGTTTCACTCTGATTCACACACAAAGCAACACCTCTTTGATTTTCTATTTTTCTGGAGAATCTTATCATGTCAAGTTGAAATAACATGCCTCCTGGACCAAATGATAGATATGGTTGTGTGACTGAAGTGCTCTGACTGTTATCAAAACTCAATAAGGTTTCTTAAATAATATGATAAATTTCACCCAATCAAGGGTGAAATGGTTTTGTATTGAGCAATGTTGCATTTGTGATTAAAGTTTACAGCACAGGTGGGATTGTAATCATAATTGAATGAATGAATGAATTGGGGGCTTTATCATCGCCACATATACATCGTTGCACAGTGGAATTAATTTCTTCTCATATCCCAACTGAAAAGGTTGGGGTTGGAGCACAGGGGCAGCTATGATACAGTGCCCCTGGCGCACGGAGGGTTAAAGGCCTTGCTCAAGGGCCCAACAGTAGCAGCTTGGCGGTGCTGGGTCTTGAACCATGGTCCACTGGTCAACAACCCAGAGCTTTAACCACTTGAGCCACCACTGCGCCATTGTACCAATCATAGAGAATAAAAAGAACAAAAGATGTATTTAAACAATCATATAGACCAGAACCAACATTACCAGAACATCCAGAACATGCATGCTTCTCAGAAGATCACTGTTGTATCATTATAGTCAAATAAAATATTTTCTGATTAAGTAATAAGAAATGTGACAAGATGCCACAAAATATTAAGTGTAATTTCTCCATCTGCATCACAAATCCCACCACCTGCTACATCCGGCTATTGCTACTTATTCATAAGCAGTTTGTCACTTGGACATTCAGAAAGTTTTCATACAGGGTCAATGTTCTGCTCTTAAAACTTGTTAAAATAACTTTCAATGATGTGGGCCTTATTCAAAAACTAGACTCATTTAAATTATGAATATGTTAAAACAATAAATAAACTTAAAAAAAATGTAACTGGTCATCTATACCACTACCAAAGCTTCTACAAATATCCCACAGAGCCAATGGACTGAAAGCAAGGGCCATGTTTAAAGGCTCATCTCCGTCCTCATCTCATCACCTGTCATATCAGCAGTGTTTTGGTGACACTGCCGTCACTCAGTGTCACTCCTCCGGAGAGCGCCATCAGAGTGAAGAGAGCCATTTCAACACAGTGGCTATTTTTATCAACAATAAACAAGAGCAACGAAGAACCAAAATTTCTCTTTAAGATATTCCTAAAGTTTTTCTAAAGGAATATATATATATTAGTGCACACTGTAGGAGCCTTACGCTTCTTTTTTAGATGCATAGCTAAACGAATTAGTGTAATTACCTTGTCTCATCCGGTCACCAGATCATTATAGCATCTTCATATAAATGCCATGATACTTCTGCAAATGAAGTGTCTCACACATTGGAGCGAGTCACATACTACACAATATATAGTCCTTAAACCTTAAAGCACTAGACTGACATATCGATCAGAATCTAATTAAAAAACAAAACTAAAAATACATAACTAAATAAAATATAGTAAAAAAAAACTGACTGTGCTAATTGCTGTTGTAATAAAGGGGTCATTTCATCTGTATTTTACTGATCAGCCATAACATTAAAACCCATTGTCAGGTGACTTGAATAACATTGATTATTTTATTACAGCCGTACCTGTCATGGGGTTGGATATATTAAGCAGAACGTGAACAGTCAGTTCTAAAAGCTGAGGTGTTGTAAGTGGGAAAAATGCAAGCGTAAGGATCTGAGTGACTTTGACCATGACTAAAGTGCGATAGACGACTTGGGTCAGAGCATCTCCAAAACAGCAGGTCTTCTGGAGTGTTCCTGGCATGCAGTAATTAATCCCTAAACAACTGGTGAACTGGTGAAAGGACCCCGGGTACCTAAGGATCACCAATGCTCATGGTCAGCTGCTGTAGCT
Organism: Tachysurus fulvidraco; assembly: GCF_022655615.1. NCBI lineage: Eukaryota > Metazoa > Chordata > Actinopteri > Siluriformes > Bagridae > Tachysurus > Tachysurus fulvidraco. The sequence continues at coordinate 31,396,394 of NC_062518.1, read as the reverse complement.
GGAAAAGGTAAAGTTGTCTATAATAGAAAGATATCAGAACACACAAAACATAGCAGTGTACAGGGCTGTACAGGGCTACAGTGTACACAATATTAGCCATGTGGATTTAATATTATGGCTGATCAGTTTATTATACACCATATTCTGTATAGTCCAGACAGAATATTCAGAGCACAACAATCCATGTTGTTTGAGATAGATCTGAACATGTATGCTCCATAATTAAATACCTTATCAAAGTTAAGCGTCTAGATTACTTTATTCCAATTAAAGAAGATTGAATTGACCTACTTTGATTCATGGTAGGATTATGCTAATGGAACTTGGCAAACTAATCATTTTAAAGTGTAATGTATTGAAGCATTAATGGTTACAGAGATAAGAAGAAAAAAAGGAAAGAAAAGAAATTACCCATTTTAAAAATTGACCGGTCTGTGCATGTAAATGCCTAGTCGATTCATCATCCTCTGTATATCCCTGCTTAATTAAACTGGCACTGGACTATATCAACTCCACACCAGTCTGGCACATGGCCTGTTATTCTGCACTAAAATTGCACGTTGGTTATTTCAAGTAATTCAAGTAGTGAACTAAAAGATTAAAATAAAATTTAAAAAAGCTGTGAGGATCAATGACAAGAACACAGTTATATACAAAGATGTCCCATAGAGACAAAATTCTTAGAAAAAAGTAAGCCTTTTTCGAGATTTTCAATTTCCTCTACAGTATGACAGCACACAGTTTCTTACAAAGTCCTTCATGAGCTGAACAGGTTTGGCTGTAGGGAACTTCAGACTTTCTACTGAACTGTACAAAACAGCTGCTGTGACAATAATAAAGTAACAGTTAAACATCCAGTATTAATGTTACTGTACAACAAGGTGCTAAATACATTTACCTGAAGTAATTATGAGTCCCATATGGCTACACTTTCTATTGATTATTTCAACCATTATTCTGTCAACCTAAGTTCTGATTAAAAAAGAAAAGCTTAGTAAAGTTTAAACTAGATATAATGTTCTCCATAACAGGAATTGGATGTTTGCTAGCAAGTCTACTGTACATTGATTCTTGTTTCTTTTCATGTGTTTTCAGGACTGTGACCAGTTATAGTACCTTGATGCCTTTTTGAAGTGTGTCTTCTTCAAATAACACACACACACACATATACATATATATTACACCACTCACATTTTTGTAAATATTTTATTATATATTTTCATGTGACAGCACTGAAGAAATGGCACGTTGCTACAATGTACAGTAGCGAGTGTACAGGTTGTATAACAGTGCAAATTTACTGTCCCCTCAGCATAATTACACACAGCCATTAATATCTAAACCACAAAATTGAGTACACCCCTAAGTGAAAATGTCCAAATTGGGCCCAAAGTGTCAATATTTTGTGCGGCCATCTGCCTTAACATGCCTAAGAAGGTTAACCCTCAGCTTTTTTACTGTAGCAAGGCAGTGGTTGTCTTGGAGGTGTGTTTGGGGTCGTTATCATATTGGAATACTGCTCTGCGTCCCAGTCTCCAGAGGGAGGGGATCATGCTCTGCTTCAGTATGTCTCAGTACATGTTGGCATTCATGATTGCCCAAATGAACTGTAGCTCCTCAGTGCTGGCAGCTATCATGCAGCTCCAGACCATGACACTCCCACCACCATTGACCGTAGGCAAGACACACATATGTATGGTCTCGGCCACTGTGCTGCAGCTCACTTTCAGGCTGTTGGCTACACCTTTTTATGTCAGCAGCAATTCTTTTTTCAGATCCTAAGAGAGTTTTTCACCACGAGGGCCATGTTGACTTCCAGTGACCAGTATGAGAGAGTAAGAGTGATAAAACCAAATTTAACACACCTACTCCCCATTCACACCTGAGACCTTGTAACACTAACGAGTCACATGACACTGGGGAGAGAAAATGGCTAATTGGACATTGGCAATTTGGACATTTTCACTTAGGGGTGTACTCACTTTTGTGGCCAGCGGTTTAGACATTAATGGCTGTACGTTGGATTAATTTTAGGAGACAGTAAATTTACACTGTTATACAAGCTGTACACTCACTAATTTATATTGTAGCGACGTGTCATTTCTTCAGTGTTGTCACATGAAAAGATATAATAAAATATTTACAAAAATGTGAGGGGTGTACTCACTTCTGTGAGATAATGTTAATAAGGATCACCAATGCTCATGGTCAGCTGATGTAGCGGAAAAAGGTAAAGTTGGCTATAATAGAAAGATATCAGAACACACAAGGCTAACATAGCAGTGTCAGAGCTACACAATATTAGCCATGTGGTTTTAATATTATGGTTGATCAGTTTATTACACACCATATTCTGTATAGTCCAGACAGAATATTCAGAGCACAGCAATCCATGTTGTGTGAGATTGATCTGAACATGTATGTTCCATAATTAAATACCTAGTCAAAACCTAATATATATATTTCATATATATATGAAAACGTGATACAAATACAGATTACAAGATACTCAAAGCTCCAAGCAAGTCGTTTTAAGATAAATAGATCTCAAATAGATACAAGATAAACAAGATTTTAACAGTGTAAGAATTGAATATCTTACACATTCGGGAGGAATCAACGATAATTTTTATCACTTTTTTATCCCAGCCCAATCCCCAATTGTTTTTTAAGGATCTTTTTCTAATTGGTTTACATTACACAGGTCAAATTCAAACTAATTTTATGGTATTTATAAACACAACTTCACATCTCAGGACATTGTCCCTTTTAACCTATGTTGGTTGTTTGAGAACTTTTTGAGAAGGTTTTGCTGAAATTAGAAACAATTGTGTTCGTTTGTAGCTGGATTGTTAAATATCTGGTGAGTGTTTTGTAATTTTAGAATTTTTAACCGTTTTTTTTTTCATTTCATTATTTGTATTACTTTTACATCTAGCAAAAAGACACAGAGCCTAACTAGCCTGTAGATAACATATATAACAGAGAGACATGTTTGCTGTATATAAACTCTAAATATAGAAATCCTAAGACAACATTAACAAACCCAACAGTCCTGTTTTTAAGCAGCATGTTGTCGGAGACTGTTCAACATAACAGGTTATACATAACAGGTAGCCATGTGGTTGCAGAATGAGCGATTCACACATTCAAAATAAGAACTTCCTTGCTGTGATTGCAGTATTCTTTCGCACAAAACAGCTTGTGCACAATTTAAAGAAGCAGAGATGCTTATGCCCAACTGCAAACAAGACATTTATGACAAAGAAAAGCTGATACAAAGCTGCAGTACAGAAGAACTTTCCTTTACTCTGTGGTTTTTCTTGATAGTTAATTACCAAACTATAGTACAGTATGATAGTACAGAAACAGCTGCCATTTACCCTTATTATCTTTTAACAACACAACTAACACCAAAAAATACTACAATTCCACAATTACATAGAACTGAAACACAAGTGTTTTTGGTGCCAAATGTTTTCTCTGAGAACGTTTGCAATTTTTCCAGTTTTGATCATATGGTTACAAAAGCATATAATACAATTAGTACTTATTATACAACAATACCACATTAGACGCGTGTTATAATTTCAAGCAAACAGTATGTCATTCAAATAAAATAAAAAAAACTGATGCCAGAAACATTTACATCTTTGATCTTAATCAATGAGATGAAAACAAAACAAACAAGAAGCTTTAAGAGTCTAAGACACACCTGTTGACTCTGTTCATCTGTATGTTAAATTGACTTCACTTTGCACAGCTGTCATTTCTAACTATTAGTAAAGCTACAGAAAGGAAACAGAACTAAACACTTACTTCAAAGTGTGAATAGTAATCACATTAGCAAAAACCAAGACCCTTTGCCACTTTTTTTTTTGCTTACCATCGTAGCTTGCCTCTAAAAGTCCAAACTGTTCCAGAACCTTTACAAAGAGAACAACGACCACCAGCACAGCGATCATCTCCAACCCCTCCAAGTTCATGGTGCTGACTGAGTCATGTCATGTTGTGAGCACAGCTATGGACACAGAACACTCTGCTGTGAACTACATGTAGAGACTCTGTCTCTTCACATCCTCAGTGAATACAGAGGAGAGGAGAAAAGGAGGAGAGGAGGAGAGATGGGGAGGGGCAGAGCTGGAAAAGGAGCAGGGAGGGCAAGGTGGAGTGATGGAGAAGACAAAGACTAAATAGATAAAGCTAAAGGGGATGAGAGAAAGTGATAAGGGATCTTTAGACAGGTATTAGGTAGGAGGAAATGAACAAAAGGATGAAAGACTATTTTTCCCCTCCCTGTGTAATATTCCACAATAAAGTAGATGTTTCTGGAGAGTTTATCTTTTGCCAACGGACACACAGAGAACACGATAATTCTTCAGTCCATCTCCTGAGACCTGGTGTCAGACAATACACAGGGTGTATAGCTCTGAAGCTCTACACACCTCAGGACGCTGTCACATCGAGCATCTGTTACCAAGGAAACAAGGTCCTGAAACAAATACAGTAAGGATCCATGCTAGACATGATGGCTGTTCCCAAAATATTGTACTACACTTCATGCCAATCTCACTATTATTCAGCATTCTTGTGGGAATCACAAAGTAATATGGAGTGCAACAGTTGTGTATTTAAACATGAAGCTAAAAACAAAAATGAGAGTAAAACACATTTTTAAAGGCAGTGTAGCAAACTGGACACTTTTGTCTTGCATTAAACATGTGTTCAAGTCTCTCTTAGAAGGTTGGGGCAAAAGTTAAAAGGACAGCTCATTCTTCTTCAGTGCTGATATAATCATGCTATTCTGCTGGATTTGATTACGGCAACAGTCCGTTGATTCCTCTGCTAATAAAGCTGGATTAATGCAATTAAATCAGCAGCAACCTTACCTGATTGCCTCAAGGTCAAGCTGTCAGACATGATTATTTAATCTCTTCCTGTAACAAAAAGGTTGTGAATACTAAGCGATAGGAGCATTTCTGAGTAGCAGAAGAAGGATGCTCTTGATACTACGAGAGCTACCTTTGACAGAAAAGCAAATTAAAATGTGAAACTTATATTAGCTACAAATCAAATGCTCTTTTTACTTCACAAGCATCAAGGAAAAGAAAGCACCCTTCAGGCTCTGGGGGTCACCATGACTTACCCAAAAAAGGGGGGTTTATGTGACACTGAGAGCTAAAATTACCCACCATTAAATATCCTTCAGTCTGATAAGGATGGTTCAAAAGCAGAACACATTCCCTTGGTTCATCTTTATAACTTGTTTTGAATGGTTTGTTGATTATTTACAGATCGCTTTATCATTAGCACAATTAATAATTGTGAATTTAACGAGTTTGTGATATGCAACTTTTAAGGGGGAAAATCTTTTTACCGTGCAGAGCTTCTATTAAATGATATATTCACAATGCTGCTTTTTCCACACTTTTATCCCCCTGCAATTTCTCTCACCAATCATGTGCAATTGGGAATGACCTGGGTTTTGATTGCTATCATTAAGTGCTCCCATTGTATTCAATTATCCTCTCTATGGTTTTAGAGTCATAAACAAGTTCATGCTCAGCACAGTTTTTTTTTTTACTCAGAAGAACATTTTTGTGCAACTGGCCACAGTTCTAAAGACACAATGTAGTTCACTGTATGAAGAAATAAACTCTTTATCCTATACACAATGTCTTGACGTGATTGTTCACATTTTATCATCACTTTACACAAGTATGAAAAGAACCCAACATGTACAAGTACACAAACACACACTGTTATGTCGTGAGTGATTGCACCATGCAGCTACACAAAGCCTGCCATCAGGGTCCTTATCTATATTTAGAGTGAGCCCAGCTGCCACAAATAAAACTGTAACAGATAGCTCCATAATCACGATACCCACAAGTGTAGCATTTTTGCCACAGTTTGTTCCCCTATTAGTGAAAAACAACCATACTTTGAGTAGCATTTCAAAAAATCTCACAATTCACTGAGCCAATGATGAAATGATGGTTAAGTAACAGGTCTGCATCTTGTACTTTTCTTATCAGAGCCAATACTCATCTTAGCAAAATATGATGTATGTGCTTGTGTATATTTGAACAAATTTTGTCCCCATCACAAATCTACCAGATACTATACTGAATATTATGATTTCAATCAGATATTTTGTTACAGTTGCAAATATACATTATTTGTTTTATATTAATAAGGATAACTATTATAAATGCAGTAACCATAACCTTACATAGCAATGACTATATATTCATAGCAACAGAATGTCTAATCTCAGTCACTGAATATCCATCCATCCATCCATCCATCCATCCATCCATCCATCCATCCATCAATCCATCCATCCATCAGTTACTTTAGCCAATCCACCAAGGAAGGAAACCTGACAAGCTGGAAGAAACCCTTGCAAACAAGAGTTGAAAAATGGTATACTCTCCTTCTCCTGTCAATCACAATGATAACAGCCATGAATAACATGGGTGCATGTGGAAGAGAACAGATAGTGTTTTCCTCCACGTGCGTTATGCTGCTTGTGACTTGATTTGATTGCATAATTTAATAAATAATGATGTTAAAAAAGCTTATTTCTAGTATTGAACATGAGAGTGAGATGATTGTTTTTAAATCATAATATTACAATGGCTACCAGATTTAATATGCAAATGAAGGCCATGCAAGAATGTTTTTTTTGTTTTGTTTTTTGCATGCGAAGCAAAATAATATAATCTGGATGTGGTTAAATGTTGATTGGGTTAAATGTATAACTTTTTTGGCTTTTCTTGTTGTGCCTTGTATTCACCATTTTCTATTGAATACAGTATAGGAAATAGTGACTAATCGTAAATAAAGATTTTAATGTTCATCTCTTAATATTCTGCAATGAACCGAGGTGTCAAGAATAAATGCAAAACAACATCAACTTCTTTTATAGTCTTTGTTTTGATTTAAATCACAACACAACCATTTCAATAAATAGAGCTACTGTAATTATTCCGCCTTCAGTGTGTAGCTGAATTACCACTGAATGCTTCATACCTGATAAATGTCTCAGTAATCACATGGAGTTACTGGTGCTAAAGTTAATTAATATCCGCTGCTGTGTTTATGTTCCTTACAGCCTAACAAATATAATAAATGCATGGGGTTTTTTTTTGTTCAACAAATAAGTCTTATGTAAATCCATATTTGATTAATAGTGGCTTGTTGAGTAAATGTAAAAAAAAAAAAGGTAATTTCTATACATATACTTTCATCAAAACTCATTACGCATTAAGCGTCTCATCTCAGCAAACCTTAAGGAACTTGTGTGGCTAGACATAGTTCTGCTGCCCTCAACTGGACAATAAGGCTCAATAAGAGCACTGCATACTTTATACTGTAGTTTTTACATTAATACTGCATACTTCTTATACTGTACTTCCTACACTGTATAACAGCCTATGGACTCTTTCACTGGAATGGAGACACACAATATATTAACAACGTAAATGAAAACACATGACTAATAAAACACGCTGAATTATTAAAAAAAAAAAGGTTTGGGTAGGAGAGATGCTATTTTCCTGCGAATGCTTGTTTGAGAGAGTTTCAGCACAGGAATATAAACAGGAATCTTACTCTTCAGGAATAATGTGAGATTTTGACACTGTTAAAAGATAGATTGTTTGTTCAGATAGGAGCCATGCAGTAGTAATTCAGTTTCATCTCTGTCATCTCTCTGAAGAAGCACAAGGAAGGGTTTTTTCTTGTATTAATATGGGGCATTTTGCACAATAGCTGGATGATATGGTCATTCTGCACAATAGCTGGATGATATGGTCATTCTGCACAATAGCTGGATGATATGGTCATAATTTCAGAGATGATTCAGTTTCCTAATGGTAGGTGGGTTGTTGAGTCTAAATTGCCCCTAGATGTGAGTGAAATTTGGATTGAATGTGAACATGGTGACCTGCAATGTACTGGTGACCAGTCAGAGGGTGCAGTGTTCATCACAGGGTTTACCTGCTCCTCAGCCACAGTTCCCGATGAAAGCAAAAAGTATGCTTTTTCCTTACTTGGTTAAGATACTGCCTTATGTATTTTTTTAAATGTATTAAAAATGTAACCAACCAATATATCACATATGAAGACCTTTGCAGTGACTCATGAAAGTGAAATGGTCACCTCTGTAAATACAATGTTGAACACCTGATACAAGCTGTTCCATCCAAGGACATATGTTTTTTAGTTCCCCTTTCTCCCTATTTCTCTCTCTTTCCTGTTTTTCCTCTCTCTCTTTTTCCCACAAGCAGGAAGTAATAGTTTACCTGACGCCAATGATTGGTGAGCTGATGTGATTGGAGGAGAAGAGGAAGCTGTGGAGATTTAAGCCTCACCATTGCACAGAGCAGTGTGTGTTGTGTCTTTCCTACAACCCTAAAAGTGGTTGTTTGAGTTTCTCCCAACTGTTCTTATGTTAACCATCTTGTTGTACAGGTTGCCTACTATAAGAAAACTGATTTTCTTTGTAAGTTAACTCTTGTGTATATACTTTTGGTATTTCTTTACCTATTAAGTTTATGTTAATTCTTTGGGAAGGGATTTGTAGAGAGGTGGGTGCCATTTTCTTTCATATGTTGTTTTCTCTTGTTTAAGCTAGTTTGGGAGTTAGCTTATTATTGTAAGTTTTTTCTTTTGTAGTCTAGTTTCTTACTAAAAGTTAGAGGGTTTATGTTTGTTATTTTGGCCTTACTGCCTCTTGAAGCATTGAAATCCTCCCACATTTGGACAAAAGAAGTTTTTTTTTAATATTGACTTGCCTTTAGTCTTTGTTAAAAGCCTTGGGGTTAGGAATTGAACCTTTCTGCCTCCACACATCACACCATTTTTATTGTTACTCGTTCCCCCAACACTAGACTAGCTAGGGATGTGACACAAGCTAAGAGGGCAAATGAATTGTCGGACAACGTGTAACAGGATCAAATCATCAAGAGCCAGCTTTAGACCGTGCTCAGTGAAAAAGAATGAGGAAGGGCTTTAGTCAGTGAGAACTGTCTAAGAAGCTGAGGTCACTCAGAGGTTCTGTGTGGTAAGAGAACCTGGCAGAACAACAACCACCACCTCTGAAGAACAACACCAGTCAGGTCTTAATAGAAGTGGGGCCACACTGTACACAGACCAGTAAAAGACACATTGGTATTAAACATGTCTTCCAGAAACGTTATTTTAACCACAGCAACTTGTGCAGCAATCACAGAATGAATGATGCTTTGGAAGTTTTTTAAAAAATATTTCTTTCTGCATAATACTATTATTTTTTTCACTTTTCCAAAACTATTGAATCAAAAATGCTTCTTCTTACCAACGTTGTGTAACAATAGCAATATTCTCCAAAAAGCATATTTTGATGTAATTTATCACAAGAATAATATTATATTGTCATACAGTAGGCATGTTTGTACTGTAACAGCTGTAGCCATATTTCATTTTATTTGTAGACGTTTATTCCCAGCAGCAGTTCATAACCTTAGATTTTGGTGGAGCAGAAGAACATTAACAATGACATAGCGGAAACAAGTTTTTTTTTTCATTAAGCTGAGAGACTGTTACACTGGGTGAGGCACACGTAGAAGGCTAATATCATTAACCAGATTTCAGCAAAATCTCCAGGCATTGGAAAAGAGAGACACGCAATAATGCACATATACATCTTTAGTATATACAGAACCTACTTCATAAAACTCCACTTCTATATTTTCAATATAGACTTGAGTCCAAAGATCTGAGTGAACTAGTGAAAATTCTTTTATTTTGCATTTATTCTTTTCTAATCTCAGTTAACAATTTACTTTACAAATGATAATACTGACAGCCCCTTTTGATGTCCTCTTTTTTCTTTAATGACAGTGAGCACTCGCACTAGCATGGACTCTATAGGTTTATGCAACACATTTAATTTTAGCTCAAATCCATTGGAGTGTCACCTGATCACAACACATCTATCACAACATATCTAACCTCAGACCCACAACGGACAATCCCGAGACCACCAGCGGGCAAACTTACCTAACGTTTATCCTAGTTTCCCACCTTGTTTATTCTCACCTTTTTTGGGTTATTTCATTAGACACACTATTTAGGTTCCTGTATCTTTATCTAGCCTTTGTTATCATGTCATGTTTGTTGCTTTGCCAGCAACAGTCTTGTCCCTGAAGTCTATTGCTTGCTGCATTTTCCTGCTATATTCCACTGTTTTTTGTTCCATTTGCACTGAAATACGTCTCTGGCTTTATCTCCATTACGTGTAGAATGTGAGAAGAAACCAAGTAATAGTACAGAACCTTGAATTATATACTCAAGATATGGAAAATCTTTTGTCTTTGTTCTCAATGTCTAAAAATTCTAAAAAACCTGGTCTTGATATGTCTCCTATCTCAATATAAAAAATGGTTTTGTACATCATAGTCACACTGTCTCTACTTACACTTTTGTTTACTGAAAAATATGCTATCTTGCTAACCACAGAGTGTTTTTAAATGAGTCCAACTTGGCATAAAAACACAATCCTGGGATCAACTTTCCTCTCCACTGTTTCTGGTCAGTGTTCACAGACTGAGCGTGGTGCACGTTGCTGCCTTTGCTGCTTCTATAGGCCTCTATTAGCAATTAAAGGTCGGGTCTCTGTTGTTTGAAAGCCAATGTTGACATTTGAAATCACCAAAACAAACACACCCCTAATCCAAATGGGTCCCACCCCTGTATTGATAGCTCGGCCCACACATACATACGTAACCCAGGCAACTAATGGAAAGATATGTGTCTTTATCATAGCTGAAGATTACATTTACACGATTACATTACATTACATTATACGATTACAGATAAACAAACAAGCAAAAATGACACACAAGCATAATCATGCAAAGGACGGCATATATTAGTTCTGTGAAACAAAACAAAACAGCATTTAGCTCAGGAGTCATTGACTCGGGAAACTCTAATCTGTGAATATGCGGCCAACTTCCCGCTCCTTCAGTTCTCTCCAGCGCTGGAAAGCTGATCCTATATTAACACGTCCTACTTCTTGCCTTTCTTCGCTTTCTTTCTTTGTTTTTATCCTCCATGTCACTGCTAAAACCACTTTCTGCTAATGTCACACATGCGCACTGAACACTCACTCTGCACATATTGACAAGACCCGCCCCTTTCTGCTCATTGGCTACACGTTTGTTTTGTTTTTGTTTTCGCGGCTCAGTTTTCTGAAGCATTTCTCAAACAATGGAGACCCCACCTTTAATGCTGTTTCATTTATGCCAATTTTGACCATTAGGTGCAATAATAACACTAAAAATGTTGTCAGTTCTTTGTTTTTAAAAATGCATCCATTAATATGTTAGCATACATAAGCCGGGCTTTACAATATGACTGTCTAAACAAGATAAAGTGGGTTTCATAACCTCACTTCAGATGATCTACACACTGTTGCTGGTGAGAGCCTGTATAAAGAAGTGTGCAGTCACTACCCTACACTGAGTGACAGCTGCTCTCCCTGCAGTGGGCACAGGGGATCGTGTGTGTTCTGTTTGCCCTGTTTATCAGTGTAAACACCAGAAGGACCAGGGCGGAACTGGAGCCAGCAGCAAAGGCCAGTCAGTGGGTGACCAAGGAAACAAATTCAATTAGAGGACACGGCAAGAGGAATGCGAGTGGCCCTGACACACGAGTGCCATGTGCCTTCTGCTACTACTGTACAAATACACAATGTGTGCTCCTCCCACCTGCTTAGTCACTTTTGGTTAAGATTGAAGCTGAAGAATTGACGTGGAAATGTAAAGTGAGACACGACACAGCTAAGTGCTTAAGAGCTCTCAGTAACTAGAGTAGGACTATAGTCCCTGTAGTGTTCTTCAAAATGCATCATGTGTTTGCCTGTATGCATTATGCCAGCATAATTCTGCTTCATAAGAGGCACCACTGAAACACAGGAGCTCTTCAGAAGGCACTGTGTAGGTGGGTGAGAGGAAAGCAGTACCGCCATCTGAGTGGCAGCAAAACATCATGTTCAGTGTTTTTGAAGACAAGTACACAATATTCATCAAAGGCCTGGATACACTCACAGGGTTCTGTTTCATTTTATAATTCTCTGTTTCAAAGAAAAAATAAATGTCCATACAAGGTCAAAATATACTGTCTCACTCTTTACACCAACCAAAAACTAAAGAAATAAATTGTACTAGATTCATGTAAATATGTAGCTAAAATGTATTCATTTATTTTTATATATTAATATAAATTATATATTAATTTATATATATAAATATATATTAATTAATTTATATATTAATATAAATACTATTTTAAGTCAGAGTGTTCACAAACATTTTATCGATTACATAGAGAATGGGAGAATGTTTTTCAGTATTTTTTTGTTTTTTAGCTTTAAGGATAATGTATTGTGAAAGATTTGGAAAGATGAGATGTTTCTCCTGGATTCATTTAAGGTATCAGTGGCCATGAAGTAGTACTGATAACTTTTTAGCATTTAGCAGACGCCCTTATCCAGAGTGACTTACTTTTTTTTTTTATAAAATCTCATTTTAAGGGCCTTGCTCAAGGGCCCAGCAGTGGCAGCTTGGTGGACGTATGAATCGGTAGCCCAACACCTTAACCACTAGGCTACCACATAATACGTTCCCATGTTTTCCTCATGTGAACTGACTAAAAAGATTTTGTACATTCGTTTAAAATGTAATAATAAAAAAGTTTTCATGTAAGCCCTACTTTTCCATGTAAGCCTTACTAAAAGATTAATTAGTTCAATTTATATTTTAAGGCTTTATCTGTGGAAACTTCCAATATCTTTTTGCATAATCTATGAATCTGGACCACCACAGTGAATGAAATATACAATATTTTATACTGGGTCACGTTACACCCAGGAACAATATTTTAGAGCCTTACCTATCAGGAGTGAATTAGATACCAGGATATAAGATCTAAATAAGAAAATACAGCCTCGTATTGTCTATAGACGTATCTCCGGTCCCTCGTATTTATTTTACATTTTGGTGTCTAGTGAAAGATATTTTGACAGAAGAGTTTATTTTTATAAACACATGCTTTTGATTGGCCTGCCTTACTTGAAGGATATGAAATAAAATATTTTAAAATATACAAATCAAGGATAAAGTACGAAACAAGGAATTGCTAGATTATCTTTTGCAGAGCTCTCATGAATTAATTGTTATTTCATAAACGACAGAAAGTGCATTAATAAATAGCTGGCATTTGCCATGAAGCTGTACTATTTACATGTTTTTATAAAGTTATCAAACACCAATTATCATTTTTATATTTGATCATATTTAAATAGTTGAATTAAAGCAAGAGACAGATGACTGTATAGAAAAACGGTTAAGATTGTTAATGTTTTAAGTCTTTAGACAATTAGTCCAGAGTATCAAGGTACAACAAACTGAACCAGTCTGTACAGATCCCAGGTATTCTAACACACATACCCATACTTTGACACACTTCTTCTGTTCTTGACATGAACAATGTTTTGGTGACAGCAAGCCAGAAAGTGTTCAAGTAAACATAGTTACAACCGCATGAGCACTACAGCGTCTGGAAACTGGGTTCCCCTCATTTCTGCTTACAATGCAAAGACTCTGTCTGCTCTGTGATCTATTGCCTGCGAGAGCGACCGAGCTCACCCATTCATTTTACTCTCGACCTGTTCCACAAAACATCCATAAAATATAGGTTAGAAATGAGACACTAAATATAACTTTCCATATAGGCACAGCTCTTAATGATGATCAACACAGTGAACAAGACAATATTATTTCTGTAATAAAATAATAATTGGTGTAACATCAGCTGATCTGGACATTTTCATCAGTCTAATGTTAGCTTCATAAAACAAAAAAGTAATAATAAAGTAGCTACTTATTATATAACAAATAAGTGCTAAATAAACTAGTCTTCTAGCTGTTATTCTTTCCCACCTTTGTGACTCCCCATGAACACCTTTGTTAATTTCAGAATGATCCTAAAAAAAGCATTATTAATAATCGACTAGTTAAAAAAAATCATATATATCGATATTAAGCATAAGTATTAAAATATAGTAGTTAACATTGTGGTTTCATCCATGCCACACTCCATCATGTTACGAAACCCCATTAAATAACCTACCTTTCCTTTTTCTTCTTTGCTTCTGGTTTACAGAGAAAATGACCATTAGTGCACCCATGCTGCAACGTCTCTCTCTCTCTCTCTCTCTCTCTGTGTGTTAAGGTCTCTGTTAAAATTCCTCTGAATTTATTTTGCTGAGTGTTTTAGGCGTCTTGAAACAGTGTGTATCCCTTCTCCCCTCAGAGATCCCTGCACTTCTCACACTTTTCAAGAGACTGATCTGACCGAGTCTTCACTCCCGCCTCCTCACTCAGTACGACACTCTGGCGTGGACGCTAAGATGGATCTGGTCCTCTCGAAACTTTGGCAAGATGATGATCAGTTTTCTCAAAAGACGTTGTTAACTTTGCCTCAGTTGAGTAACTAGATAAATGAGCTGTATGCGCATTCTGCTACCTCCAACTGTGCATCTCCACTCTAACAGACGCTTCACAAGAGGAAAGGGAAAGAGGGGAGGGACGGAGGGCAAAAAAAGAGGGCGGGCAGCATGATAGAGATTTGATAGCAACAAGCATATGGGCTGCTTTTAAACTGTCTATGACTACTCATATCATATACGTATCATTCCAGTAAACTAGTAAAGATGATTTCAGACAACTGAGAGGTGTCATTTAAATCAGCACTATTTAACTTTAATCTTTGTCAGCAACCTTCATTTACAAATCTGCTTAGCAGATTTATCCTTGACAGAAATGTGAGAAAGCTGTGTTATGCATCAGAGATGGCGTAAGAATAAGAAAATCACTTGGATCTAAACTAAAAAGATGAATACAGCACTATGCTTTATGTTGTTTAATCCTAATCATGAATGCCTTAGTGGTAGTAATTACAATCGTGCAATCACAAGGGAGCATGCATAAGTTCAGGTAGCTTAGAAGGAATATAGAATGAGATGCAGGATTGAGATGACTACAAAGAAGGTACGATGTCAGAACTGTGATTGTGTAGATTGTGTTCACAGAAAAGCCAAAAGGAAATGAAATACTTCAATGGAACCTTTCTGTGATCTCTAAGAACACTACAGGTTGAATGTAATACAACGATGAATGTCTTAAATTATAAACAGATGAAAATAAACGAAAATCTGGACCTCTCTGAGGTTAAAATGAGCTTCATTTAATTGTAGGTGAGCTCGTGAACTTCACACAGTCTGCTTCCTCTCTCTAACACACATACGAAATAATTACACTACACTCTTTCACCCACACAGCAGACAACAGAAGCAGTGACTTAAGTGGCAAATTAAGCATAGTTGCAGTTTTTCTGGAATCTAAATAAACTCTTGAGAAGGGTTAGTCACTGGGCAATTATTCCCAGGAACCTCAGTACAAAAGCACAGAATGGAAAAGGTCCTCTTTTACCCAGGTTCCTGCTACAGCTGTAATCAGTCTTCACTTTGTTGGGATAATGATGGTAGGAATATGACAAGGCTAAATACAGTAGGGTTTCACACACAGCTCAACCACACAGCCTCACACATATCAGATGTGTGTATATATATATAATCATAAATACATCTCCATCTTTTTTCCTTATCTCAAGTCATTTCAGTGTCGTGTTTCTGACCTGATATTTTCACAAGATGATGCTTTCAGTTTCTGAGCTTTGAATTCAGTATGAAATGACCAGCACTACTCTTCAATCAGGTCATAGAGCTAAAATGTCCAAGGTTAATAAAAAGGTAAAAAACATCCTTGTTTTTGCTTTCCCTTTGACTTATGTACAATTTATGCTGGTCATGAAGTTAAAAAAAACTGCCTGGCTTTCAATAACAGGGTCTCACTCTCTGCTGTCACTCTGTGAGTTAGATTTATAAGCAATTTCTTGAGCATAGCATTTTATCAAGGTAAGTCAGGGTTTAGTCCCATATTTGACAAGGAAAAAAGCGACAAATAGGGTAAGAAAGTGGGTGGCTTAAAATGGTTTAAACCTCTGTGAGCGTGTTACAAAAGTATGTAGAATAAGCTATAAACTATAAACACACAAACTGTGTGTAGGATATGAAGTATATTTTACTTTGCTGCATTTCTTTGTATGATAGTCATTGCCTTGTCCAGTCTAGTGTGTGAGAAAAAAACAAACAAAAAAAAAAACGGAAAAAAAATCGCTAATTACATAACTACTTGGAAAGGATGACAATCAAAATTAAATCATACTACAATTATTCCATCGTGTTTATCGTAACCTTAAGCAGGCAAATCAACTGGTGGAGATCCATAAATGCTGAATTTGAATAAAGTATAAATCCAGTTGAATATGATCCTTCAGCTTGCTTGGAGTCTGGAGACGACTCAGTAATGGTGTGATGATCAGGTGTTTACAGTGCAACAGAATTTTGGCTATATAGTGCATCAAAATGCTCTGTACTGAAGTGAACTCTATGTTACTGCAGACCCAGAGTTTGCAGTGTGCACTTTGGGATTAGAACTATCTAATCTCATATACAATCAGCTCTTTCCTTCAATTAAAGAAAAAATGTTTTGGCAAAGAATGGTGATAATACCAGACAATAAAAATAAATAAACAAATAAATAAATAAATAAAAGAAAAAAGAAAGAATTAGATGTCTTGCAATAAATTGAAAGGATTACACTTTTTTTTTGGTCTGCTTTTTCTTTTAATGTCCTGAAATTCCAAGTGTATGTAGACAACTAAAACTAACGTGTTCATTAGAGTCACTAACTGGATCTGTTCCCAAGTAAACAGAAGAAAGCAGCAGGACGTCCTGATGGATGTTAGAGGAGGCTATATTAAATAGCTGTGTAAATGGCTTCTTTGGATCTCAAATAATAGTAAAGTAAACTAAAACTGTTACAATTCACTGTGTAAAATATTCAGATAAACTGCATCAGAGAAAGCTCAGCATCGAAAATTCATTGTTTAGATTGATAAACATTCAAAATGATGAAATAAACGTTGCAAAAATGTAATGTTGGTGGAAATGAGAACTTTATGCTAGATAATGAAATGTGATACAATACTGATTGTAGAAGTGTACACAGAATGTGAATAAAATATTTGAAGAATTGTACAAACCAGAAACATTGCGGTTAAGTTTTAGCGCTTTTCATTTACTCTTAATCACATGAGCGGAGTACAAATTATACGTCAAAGTAAGTACTGTAGGCTAACTTCGGCCCAACCTTAATCTTATAACCGTAATCTTCATTCATCTTGTTACTTCACAAAATACCAAGAACAAAATCTCTGTACTGAGATGGACTGGCATCTTATCCAAGCTATACTGTATTCCTGCCTCCTGCCTAGTGCTCATGGCATAGGCTTCAGATCCACAGTACCACTGACCAGGATAAAGTGGATATCAGAATGAATGAGTGAATGAGATCCTCTCTGTAATTGTTTATATTCATTCATTTTCTACCGCTTATCCGAACTACTCGGGTCACCGGGAGCCTGTGCTCAGGCGTCATCAGGCATCAAGACAGGATACACCCTGGACGGAGTGCCAAACCATCGCAGGGCACACACACTCTCATTCACTCACACACTATGGACAATTTTCCAGAGATGCCAATCAACCTACCATGCATGTCTTTGAACCGGGGGAGGAAACCGGAGTACCCGGAGGAAACCCCCGAAGCATGGGGAGAACATGCAAACTCCACACACACAAGGCGGAGGTGGGAATCGAACCCCCAACCCTGGAGGTGTGAGGCAACATGTTAACCACTAAGCCACTGTGCCCCCCTTGGTTATATTCATTACAGAAATTCATCTAAGATTAGAATTAGAATTCTAAAATTAGAAATGAAACCTTTACTAAATATCTACATGAGTCATCTTGACCAAAACAGGGCCAGGAACAGTTTAAGGTAAGTATATTACTATATTACTGAACACATGGAACTGATTACACTACACACACTCACGTATACATGTTTCATTGACTCCTACCTCGTATTTATTTATACTCAACCACAAGACATTGGATGTGCGATTCCTTAATATTATTTAAACATAACTTTAATTGTTCGAGTTACATTTATAATACACCGTTTATGTGCAAACTCCCTCCAGGATGTATGACGCCTGAGATAAGCACTGGCTCCCTGTGACCCGAGAGTTCGGATAAGCGGTAGAAAATGAATGAATAAATGAATGAATGTTTATGTGCAATATGTTAATTGCACTATCTCAGATGATTATTACTTCAATTAAATATTTTATCAGGTCACATGTTAATGTTTATACTCTTTTATATTTACGTGGATACTTTATTATTATTTTTTTTTAGCATTTTATGCACCATAAGGACTGACACTAGTCTATCTATCTGTCTGTCTGTCTGTCTGTCTGTCTGTCTGTCTGTCTCTTCTCTCTGTCTGTCTGCCTGTCTCTCTCTATCTATCTATATATCCATCTCTCTCTCTCTATCTATCTATCTATCTATATCAGAGATGTTACAATATAGTAATACAGTAATAGAGATACCTAGTACAATTTCTGCACAATTTCAGAAGAGAAATAATATGTGAATACGAGTTTATCACATGGTCAGTACTTGTTGTCATTTATAGGTAACACTGGAAAATATGCCATGTCAATAACAGTGCAGAAAGTTATTTTAAGTTACCACAAAGGGGCAGTATAAGACAGGGTTTTTTTTCAGTGTTTGAGAAATTCTGTCACATGGCACTGCATCACCTTGTAGCAGACTTCCCATAATACTTTATTCTAAAGCAAAACATTTCATCACAGACAGACCTCGGAATCGTTGTGACAGGTGGTTTTGCCAACAATCTGTCTCTGGGAAATATATTTTATTACAAAGCCCTTGGTCCTTGCTGAAATCAAAGTAAAGCAGTGAAATTTAATATCTAGTGGTGAGCAAGAAAATGTAGATGATTTCAGTTTAATCAAATAAAAGGTGT
Source organism: Tachysurus fulvidraco (assembly GCF_022655615.1). NCBI lineage: Eukaryota > Metazoa > Chordata > Actinopteri > Siluriformes > Bagridae > Tachysurus > Tachysurus fulvidraco. The sequence continues at coordinate 31,377,318 of NC_062518.1, read as the reverse complement.
CAAAGACTAATATCTCTGCCTGACTGTAATGGATTTTAACTGAATCAGCAAGGAACTTGCAAGCACTTTGATTAGTTTCCAGTTCTCTTGGACACAGTGTCTCTGAAGCATTAGGATTTAAAAAGAACTTTCTTTTTACATTAAGTCAAAGCCCACCAGACAGGATCTACCTATAGGCAAGTTATTTTATACTGGTAAAGGTTTATACTCCACGGCAATATGTTGATATTTTATGCCAAAAGCTAAACAATAACAAGAACACTGAAAATAAAGTGTATGAAGGTTTATGATATACCTCTAGGATGAGGTTAAGTCAACACATATATGGGAAAAGGCTCCTTATAGCATCAGCTGTTACTACACAAAGAATTGTGTGTGTGTTTTGTCTAACCAGATACCTAAACACTGAGGTGTGTTCAAATCAGGCATCCATGGTTGGTGTTGTCTGTCAAAATTGACTGGGTTTAAAACATGTTAATCACCCATTGTTGTGTTACACATTGAACTAATCCCGTTTCCATATATTATCACAAGATTCACACTCTTCTTATAGTCATTCTTTAGCCAATTATGCACAATCAATGTTTTTATTTTGAGGTCAGATTAAGCCGGGATCCTTGATTTTTAACAATGACAAACTGAATCAGATCAAAAAGGAATATAAAAAAATCTTTCAAATTTCAGTCAGTCCCATTTGAGTGGCATGTTTAGTCACTATGGCTTGTGCCTTACAAACGCCTGTAAATATACTGTATTTGACATGTATGATGACTGTAAAGCAGACAAAGGCTTAAGAAATTGCAAAGTGCTTCCAGGTCACAAATCCCACTGTCTGAAATATTATTAAGAAAGAGCAGTTAAGAGAAACTGTGAATGTCAAGGCAAGAACTTTATATATAAAACTGTCTATAGACTGGGAAGAAAGACAAAGCAAATACGACACTAAGAGCCTTGTTCTAATTTGCAGCATCTCCATGGAAGAGACATCACAAAGAAAACTTTATCTGTGAACTTTATCAGAAAAGTTAACATTTGTTGTAATCTGGTTAAGTGCCATGACCCATTTTCTACATAGTCACCAAATGTTTGAAGGAAAAAAGCAGCATTTGATGAAAATAACAGCTTGTGTACATGAACCATTGGGTTAATCTATTATGGTTTGAGATTTGGTTTGGTTTATGTGGCAGCCAGTGGCTCAGGAAAGACTGCACGTGTAGATACAAGTATGGATTTCAGTCAAAACAATAAAGTAAACAGTTCAGCTTCTACAACAGAAAAATAATCTAAACCAAAGCTGAAGTATGACAATTTTTAGCTTTTGGAATGACCCTTACAGTCTAATATGTCCAGGTGTAATGGGAGCAAGTTAACAAAAAAGCTTGCAAGGTTTATGATATCTACATTAGGGTGTCTAAACTTTTGCACACAATGACACAATTACTATTTCATTTTTTTTTATTAAATGAATAATAAACTGTAAATATACATCAAATGCAATATACAGTAAATGGAAATTGTAAATATACAGCAAATGTGCATTAATATTTGCAGAGAAATGATCGAGTGTTTAATACAAAGGTTCATCAATATCAGTAAAATATGTCATTTGTCCAGGGTTCAGTGGCCACATTTGAAAAACATTTACATGAAGGAAAAACATGTGCATGTTTACAATAGGAATCATTAGTGCAGTGTTGTTGTTTTTTTAACAGAGTTAGAATTCACAATTAAAATAGTTCTGGGTTACACTTAGAAAGTGTAAAAGAAAGTTTTGGATGTTTTCTAAAACAACGTGAAGAATCTGTTTATTTTTCACAGCAGTCATAATTCCAGTGATTCTCACCAGAGCTGTCACTGTGCTTCACAAAACCCTTCACACATACAGCCATCTTTCTTTTACTCCTTCTGACATAGCTGTGCCTATGGAAACCAAAAAATGTCCAATTTAGACAGTTTCTTGAATACAATTTCTGTGACTGGCTAACACCATGCATTAGGCTCTTTTTTGCATTATTTATTTATCTATCTATCCATCTATCTATGACGCTAAGCAAGATCTACTAAAGCAAAAATTCTACTAAAAGTTTACTAAATTTCTTTATTTACTGTATTTCCTGTCTTCTACTCGCACAAAGTTTTTACAGTTTAAACAGTACTGAAATATCAGTTTGATAAACTATTGCTCTGTATAATAATATTATATTACTAAAAACAGTACTTTATATTAGTTAAAGTACATTTTCAAATATCTTCTTGAGACGCTGTATTATTTGTAACTGCCGTCTACTACGGTACATCAGTATATTTGTTCAGCTCACTTGTAGATTAGGCTTAATCACCTGCGCTAGTGCTGTAAATAAATACATCCACTGTATGGGGAAACGTTTATATCTGGACATCGGGCTGTCACATCTTCCCCAATATTGCTACCAAAATGTTGAGAGCACAAAATTATATAGACTGTTTTTGTATACTCTAGCATTACGACGTCCCTTAACTGGGATAGCGGAGGCTTAAAAGGAGTGGAACATTGCATTTCATTTGCCTCTGTCTTTTTCTTAGATTCATTTGTATTCTTGGTAATATAAGAATCTGGAATGATGCATCAATAAAAATATTTATTGTTAGTAGTTCCTTGACAGAGAACTGCTATTCAAAATTATTTAAAAATGAATGCTTTCATTTCGATGTGTTAAATAGTGTTTTATATGTTGGGCAGCTTGGTTAGTATTTGAATATTGATAAATGATTCACACATCGTTTTTTTTTTTTTGTCAGTCAACAAATATGGGCATGATAAGTACAAGATCAGAACATCAACAAAGACTCCTTTCAAGCACATACTAGAGAACAGCCATCAATCAGATGGTTAATCAGGTATATCAGGTACACTAGCACAAATTTCACAGTCAACCTATGGTGAGGTCTGACCGGCTGGTCTGCTTACCTATTTATAGCCCAGCTCATGTGCCCGAGGGAAACCCTTTCCCCTAGAGATGACTTACAAACTGTAACCAATACATCTGCATGTCTTTCAACCCTGTAACTGAGCACTTAGTGTGCTAGCTCTCCTCCCAATGTCCCAGTTTCAACATGGACCCAGTAGCTATGTCACACAGCCATGCAACTCCTACAGATGCTATCAAATTAGTTATTGATGAATAAATAAATCTAATAAGGCATGTTATATACTTACATATTATTAGATAATTAAATTTAATTAATAATAAAATTAAAGTGCTATACCATAAATACCATATACAGTATTTAACAAATATCATTTTACAGCTTTTGTTTACAACTCTTGGCTCGCCTGGGCCCACTTAAGCTTAGCTTTAAAGTGTAGCTTTAAGTATTACATTAAAAATGGACAAATCTCTTACCGATTCTTTTATAGTACACATGATTAAACGTTGGCATTTATAAATACGCATATATGCCTTTAGCTCCTTCTAATTAATTTGCTGTATTGATTTTACCATATTTGTTGTAAAGTATTGATTGCTGAAGCTTGATCAGCTTTCAGTGAAAAATAGAATCAGATTAGCATGCCAGCTTAATGCAGATAGACTTGTTAAACATTTAAAGACAAATTTGATTCATGATCAGGATACATGCGGTTGTTTTCAACATAACTAGAGATTAAATGTTTCAGAAGTTTGACCTAAAGGGAAAGAAAGCAGATCAGAAAGATTTTTATTGTGCTAATGCTCTGGTTTATTTGCATTATGACATATTATGACATATTATAATATGTTTAGCCAACAAATGTGTTTCTTTTCAATAACAATCAGTAAGTGTAACCAATACAAAGACACTGGACCTGAAAAATAAATCAAGACAACAAGATGAATTGTGTCTACAGTATCACAGTATTTCTTATATGCATACATTTTGGATTGTTATCTATTGGGTTTAATGGCAACAAAATGGACACCTTCTACACCAGCTTGAAATTTGATTATTTTGAAAAACAATCAATACATGTAAACGATACTAAGACGGTGGACCTGAAAAGTAAGACAGCACAAGATGAATTGTGTATACAGTATAACAGTATTCCATTCATGTATACATTTCATGTTGCTATGGGAATTAATGACAAGAGTAAATTAATTCTACACCTTCTGCTCGTTCAGTATCTGACAAATAAGTTATAGAGCTTAGGAGCCCTCAGAATTTTTCTCTACATGACCATTCATCTCACGTGTATAAACGAATATGATGCTCTTGCCTGCGCCCATATATATATATATATGGAACATTTTTGACAGCTTAAAGATAAAACATCATAAGAGAATGCAGCAATGTAGTTTTATTGACGCTTTAAAATATGACCTCGACTAACCTTGGGCTATATGATTTCTCATTTTTTTTGGTGCTCTCTGGCAATGTGAGAATCCATTAACTGTGCAGCCTTGGAAATAAAACAGTGGAGCTATAAATGTTGAGGAAATGGACAGAGTTATCGGACTGAACGGCCATCAGCTACAACATACATAAAAGAAATTTAAGATGAATGAAATATTTGGAAGTTAATATTCATGCAGTTAATGTGGACAGACTATAGTGAACTCTTTCATTTTACAGCAAATAATCATTGTGATCCAATCCACAAATACAATTGTTCTATGCAAAATAGCTGGTGTACACAGTACAGCATTGATTCATGCCTGTACAGTTACAGTGAGGTTGGGGCTAAGAGTTAGCACCTCTGAGTCATTCTGCATCTGTTCTCTGATCAAATCCAAGCCATTGGCATTAAGTGGTTTAGGAACTGGAGAACAATAGGCTCATCTGAAACTCAATCAATGTGGTAACTTACTGTAATAAAATCTAGTCACAAAAAGAAACCTTGAATTAAGGTTTGGCTCCATACAACATATTGAATAAACAGAGTAGAGTCAGTGCTGTTATTGGTATTTATTGCTGGTAATTTGCTTAGTAATGTTTCCCCTAGTGGTACTCAGTTGCTTAACGACATTAAAAGCATGTATTGGGCAATTTGTTATTTTCCCCATTTGGTGTGTTGATATGAGTTAAAAATAAATCTGAAGTCTACTTGATTGCCAACATAAAGAACTCCCAACTCTGCATATACATTTCTAATGTAATGGTTGCTGCTTATGATATGAAACAAAACAAAAAACATCTTAACACGGGAAAGCTTAAAGGAGAACATAAACTATATTTACACATTTTATATACATATAAACTATATACTTAAATAAGTTTGTAAGTGAATTAAAAGGCAAACCATGACAATGTACACGCAAAACGCAGCGTATTTCTGTACAATGTAGTTCTATACATTCTATCTTTCACATTGTAGCTTGATTCAGTTTTTAATTTCTTAAAATCACAGGATGTTTAACATTAAACCGACCTCACAGTGTCAGTAAATTGACAGTAAAGATTCTTGAAACTTCAGTTCCAGTTTGTTGTCTGATGTTCCTTCTAGAAAAAAATACAGGTTCAGGAGAAAGGAATAATGTCTGAACTCTTTAACGGATACTAGTCATTTTCAGGGGTTAGCAACCCAAATGACGCCTCGTAATTATTACTCGCTACAATATGAATAAGAAATTTGTAATGAGAAAGTATGTACCTAGAATTTTTTTCTAGAAACAAAAAGTATCCGACACACCAAGTGCTGCCAATGCCAATTCAGCACATCCTCATAACAAAGACGTATTGTTCATCAGCAGCAAAAAAGAATTCCTCTATTTTGATTCCTGTGGTGAAGATCAGTCTTATGCTATTTCTAAAGTTCTCACTCTCTGAAATTGACAGTGTTAATGTATTCCCTGCTGTTCTGTACCTGCTGCCAGGCTGGGCTTTGTGCCTTAATGACTAATGCATTTACAGCTATTGCTGTTACTCCTAATGCAGTTTTTCTCCTTAATGGAATTTTTCTAGCCATGGAACAAGACCCTGATTTGATGCTCCTGATCATCAGCGTAGTTTCATTTTTCACTTCAAATTCACCCCTTCATTACACATGAAATAAACAATTTCACCTGGTCCCATTACGTGTAGGGTTCAGACTCGGAATGTGTTGCACAGCAGCGCTACATACATTAACATGTTACTGTTATACAATCACGGTCCACTTTATTAATGACATTCATGCAGTTATTTATTCAGCCAATCATGTGGCTCCAGTACACTGCATAAAATCATGAAGATGCAGGTCAATAGCTTCAGGTATCGGTGCTTGTAGTGTACAGGCTGTTTGGATATTTCAGACATGGCTGATCTACAGGGAATTTAACACAAAAAAGTATGACATTTCATCACATGGACCCATTGCACTGATAAACACAGACAAACAGTACTGTATCTAAAAGCTATAGGTCAAATGTGATGCTTAATTAATACTATCAATGTTCAGTAAAGCTGCTTTTGTTGTGATATAATAGCTACAGTAAAATTATTATTATTACTATTAGTAGTAGTAGTAGTAGATGTTTGCTACTGAATAATACTTTTCACAGTAACATTCCCTGCCACTTTGTGTCTCAAATGTCACTCACAGTGAAATAATGTTCTTCTACGAATCTACTGCACTATTATGCCTCTGATTGTAATATCTCAACCTCCAGCTACAGCTTGAGTAAGTCAGCAGTGCAGCAGAATGTGAATTAGCCAGAGGTACATGATCTTTTCAGAGCTGCAAGAGGTGATGATCCAGAACACATGCATTTTACTTTGCCATGATACTAAATTGGAAAACAGGAAATTGTCAATTCTGCTGAATATTGAAACAAACTCTTACAAAGCATACAAACTGGAAAGTACTCAGGGCTTTAATGTGGCATAGCATTGCAACAGTCTCTCTTCTGGAATCACCCTGGAAAAAGCTTCTAGCTCTAAAACAAATGATACTTAATTAGTAGTGATGAAACTTATTAGTTGTAAACACAGATCATTAGCATTAGATACTTAACTGTCAACATCCCTTAGAGAAATGTAATTGGCAATACACCAGATTTTATTATATCTTTGCCATAATAATTTATATTCAAAATGTATTGTGGGCAGAAATAGGCATAAACAAACAGATGGTCACTGAGCTACAAAGCCGGTAGAGATGTGTGTAAAGTAACTCAGTCCAAAAAATGTTACTGTTAACCAAAATCTGTCACTTGAATTATGTGAATTGTGAACATCACATCAAACACCTGACAGAGGCAGTGTTTATTTCAGCTTAGATCTTTTGCGATAAGGCTTTAAAATTATACAAATCATACAAATGTTTGTCATTATTTCTGTTGGATGGCTTATGTAGCCATGATGTATTACTATGAATGACTAAAAATCAACAATTTCCAGAATACATATATTGTATTTATAGATGTTGTGGGTGTAATGGGTGTAAAAAAAAAAAAAAAAAAGAAAGACAATGGACCATATAAATGCTTTAATTTTTACTTAATGTATTTGTTCATATATTTGTTAAATCACCTTCTATGTTAAACTTCCCTTAAGTAAATAACAAAATAAAATTGATGCAGGCACTACAACTGTATTGCTTACCAACACGAAACAACAACATTTTAATTAAAAGCTGAACATTTTGACAGCAAGCTATAGCGTGAAGTGAGGAAACACTGATGCTGCACTCTTTATGGGCTGTTGCATCTGTCATCTATAGCAGTGATCGTTAAGAAGCATTCAAGCAAGTCTGCCAAATAATAGCAGCATTTAATCAATGTTATAAAGCAGGACAGGTTCAGGAGCCCAAGAGTGCCATGTTAACGTCAACAAAGTCACCAAGGATTTGGGCCCCATGTAATGATGCTTGTTCCATTGATCTCTATTTATGAAGGGAAGTCCTTTGTCATAACCCTATGCTGTGATTGTGTGTGTGTGAGTGTAGGCAGGGTTTTATCACAACATGGAGAATATAGGATGTTAATGTATGTCTAAAATTTTACATAGCTAATTCATTTGTGATTCCTTAATAGTAGAAGGGAAATACGACTCATATACTGTATAAATATACCTGACTTATATATACACCTCAATGTAGAACAACAAAAAAAAAAAAACAAGCGCTAGTTTAGTGCTTGTCCATTTATTTGCAATCCATTATTTAAGCAGATTTTTTTTTTAAACATCTGTCTAACTGATATATATTCTGATCGATTTCTTGTGCAAAAAAAAAAAAGCATTTACATTTACACTACGTCTGTTACTCCGGATTTTAAAAGGGATTTTAAAAGAAGTAAAAAAGGTTCCTTATCAAGACATTTACTTACAATGAAATGTGTTATGAATGGATATTATACCAACAACAAACTACAGTTTCTAACACAGAGTGGCATACGATATTTAATCAATGATCACCAGTTAAGTCAAGAATAGACATGATCGCCATGCTAAACTCCGCTGTTTTGAATTAACCAGTAAAGACCAGAGATGGGCTTGTTTTTTCAATGCAAATAAAAAAAGCAAAATTTTCTATCCACAAAAATAACAATTATGTTTGGGCTCATCTGTCAATCAAATGATTTTAGTAATCAAATGATCTTCATTTCATATTCTATACTTCCATGAAAAGCATTCTACAGTAATAAAGATTCTTGTGTTAGGATTAATAAAAACCTTTAATACAGGATTAGTAAAAACACATCATTTATGTCTTTCTACAAAACCTTTAATACAGGATTAGTAAAAACACATCATTTATGTCTTTCTACAGTTTTTACAAATATAAAGGCAGCAGATTCTCAGTATCACCAGAACGGACACATCGATACTCCTCAATATGTGACCAAAGGGTACATCAGACTGAAGTATAATAACTGTGTTCTCATTTCATTCAATTGAAAAAGAATAGATCTTTTAAATGATTCCTGTAGTGCAGTAACCAGCACCACAGTTATGCCAATAAAAATCTCCACAGGATTTTAAACAATCAGAACACAACTTCAAGAAACTGTTTTACATTAAGCCCGACATGGATATTCATTGTTCAAAAATTTTGTGTTTAATGTTTTAGTTTGTGGAACATCTGCTGAACACATGATCACATATAGCAGCCAAAATATCATCAATATTATTATCAAAATATCACCTTCATTGATAAGAAATACAGAAGCTGCAAAACACTCTCTCTCTCTCTCTCTCTCTCTCTCTCTCTCTCTCTCTCTCTCTCTCTCTCTCTCTCAGTATTTTATAAAGCCTCAGAGAAAGAAACCACAGCTTTGTGGGCAATACAGGAAAGGATATTAATTATTAAACAATATGGATTGATGCTTGTCTTTATGGATTAAAGCATTGCTGCAGTATTCTTTATGTAACAAATATAAGCTACACTTCCAGGAGTGACTTCTAAAAGTTCTAGGCTGCTCAATTATAAAAGTATAAAATAGTGTCAGCTGCTTGGAACTGAATTTCTTCTTCATAGTCAAATATCGACCTTCATTATATATAAAAGTCTTAATTAAACATGCATCCACAAAAAGTTTTCTTTTCAAAAAATTTCTTTGTTTCTCTGATTATCAATCTATGGTTTTCCAAGTGGGGCCTGTTGATCCTCCTCTAAACCCACCCCCACCCAGGGGTTATATAGCCTAGACAATGCTGTGAAACATTACAGTGATGATAGGAGATGGTAAACAGTATGAAAACTAGTAAACAACTTAAATATATCTGCATATAAATACAACTAGAACAAAGTGGTAGCTAACATTTTAACACAGTGTAACCAGTCAGGAAAAAAGCACTAATGGATGAATATGATTATACATTTTTATGTACCTCATGGCTAAAAATAAATACCTGTGGACTTTGCTCTAATCGAAATGAACTTTTCAGCTCACTTTTACTGTTATTACACAGTTAATCATTTGTAATACAATTTTATGGGATTTTAAATATGTATTCGAGGAGTTCACATAAAGAGCTCCACAACCACACAGACACTGCAACCCGAGCACTTCTAAAAATACACCATGCATTTCCTATATCGCGGAGATGCTCATTTTCAAACATTAGTGCCAATTAGGCAAATGGGAAAATTAAGAGAGACAGAAGTAGAACTTGCTGACTGAAAGCTGAACTGAATCAAATGGAAGTGAAAAAAACAACAACAATTAGAGTACTGACTCCCCAAGGTCACAATCAAGACTCAGATGAATTCCTTGCAGCCAATGTTGTAACACATCCTAGAAAGCCCGGATTTTTTTTTTTCAGTTTAGCTCCAATGTTATTTTCAGCACATTACTTATAAAAATCACAAAGACAATGTCCACAATAAGATTATTGGGAAGGATAATAGTTTTGTGGTAAAATATCTGAACTCTGTAGACTGTTCATGATCAAACTAGGGATGCTGGAGCTATGAGACAGCAAGAGTACCTGATATGACAGCATACTGCCATGTAACATATTTAATCACCAAGAGTTCGAAAAGATATTTACTTTCAGCAATATGAGATGAATTTAGATAATATCATGGAAACTGCAGCATAAATATTGTTGGTCAATGTTTATTTTTTTGCTATAAATAAATATTATAATTTATCCATTACATTTATAGTGTTCATCATATACTCTACTCCCCTGGGTGTTATTTTGTGTGATACTGATTGTATATTAGCAGATATACTTTATATCTAAGTTTGACCACCCATGATTTGTGCTTCCCTATTTAAATCCACAGAAGGGAAACTGTAAAGCTACAGCATACAAAGTCATCCTATACAATTCTGTGTTTTTCTGGGGTAACAGTTTGGGGAAGAACCACATACGGTTATGATGGTCGGGCCCACATACGTTTGGATATATTATGTATTTCATGTAGAAAAATCAAAACAAAACAACGTCTCTGTCTAAAGCATGCACAGTGTAACATGTAATGACTTTTCAAAACACTGAGGAGGACATAATATCGTCATTAGTTTCATATTATCCACAAGTAATTAATTATCCCGAAACAAATTTGTCTGAATGATATCTATTAAGAATCAGAATTAACCCATGTATGCTAATGTGCTATGATTAAGATAACATCTTAAGTGCAAATCTATTGTTGACAGCATACTGGAAAGAAGACAAACAACCACTAGGCTCCAGTTCCTTTACCTCAGGTGAGTCATTAGCAATTCTTAACCAAAAGAGAAACCTGCGTTTTAGTGAACGGGAAGGATTTCAGTTTTCCAGACTTCTCTGCCTCTATTGTTACTAAACATGGCAGTTATTTGGCATCAATCCGGTTGGCAATCAAGAAGAATGCCAGCCAGTCAGAGTGACACAATAGTCGTGTAACACAATGAGGCATTGACAAGGAGCTGAAGCATTATCCCTCAGTTGGTGTAGCATGTAGAAAAGGTTACAGGCATGTCTCTGGATGCTGCAGGCACTCAGTTGCCACAGAGCCCACAGGTAAAGGTTAAGGTGTTTCACATGATACCATCTGTTTTAGATATATTTTACTGTTGTGCCATAATGGGTGTACTAGATCTTGTGACAGATTACAAATGCAATGATCTACACTGTACAGATTTCTTATGATGTGGCATGGCCAAGCCCTGATTCTTATAAAACACATTTACTTCTGATGAGATCTGTTACCTGCATTCTTTTTAAGCGTTAGCCAAAGCCTGTCAGACATTGAGAAAGTGGGAAGGCTTACTTTAGGAATATGATATAGCAATGTTGTATACAGCTGCTTAACCTGTTGTGTGTGTGTGTGTAAAGATTAGACATTCAGAATCAGACCACAAAAATATCTGTGTGCTTTTCTTGTATTACCTCCCAATAGTGTTTTAGACTGATGCTATTATTAGTCTGTGACCCAGTGAACCAGAATTGCTTAGTTGTATAAAATTAGATAAAAAGTCTCTTTGGATAAGGGCAAATGCTGAAATGTAAGATCATATATTCTTCTATGTTCAGACTCCTTAGTATACTTAGGATACACACCTTATCCTGATTTTAGACTTGTCTGCAGACCAGTCAGTTGCCTCTATGAGGCTATAATGAGTCCAACTTACAAGGTCTACATTTGGACTTGGATATTTTCTACTTGTTGAAAATTGAGATATATCTTTACAGTGGATTCTCAGGATGTTTGTCGACTTTGTAGTACAAAGTCTCCGCTGAGAACAACTGCAACATGACCTTGCTATAACAGTGAGGAAACCAAAGAGCAGAAACTGAGATGACTTGTGTCTCAGGGTTCACATAAACACTGCAAACAGTTCCACTGACCTATGTTACTCACTTTGTCCACCCCATGAATGCCACCAAGCTTGTTTTTCTACATTATAAAATATATAGTTTAATATGGTTGCTTTAAAAACTTCTTTAGAGAGACATAGATGAATGCCTGCACCTTTACCCTAATCATATTTAGATTTTAAGGGTAGGCTTCATGCACAGACTATTTTTTTTATCAAATAGATCACAGTGTCATACAGGAATGAATCAATAAACAATAAAGAGGAACATTAGCTTTCACCACAGACAAACAGCCACTAACAAAATGCATAACCACTGAAAAGTCCAAGTTAGCCCTGCAGCAAAAACATCACACATCAACCAGAGGGCAATTTTCTGCTGTTCAAATCACACTAGTTCAAAACTATTAATGCTGCTGAAAAAAGGATTTGTTAATCAGAATTGTTATTGCTAGTAGTGGCTATGCTAGTAATATGGCTTGTGCTGAGCCTCTTGTTTACCATCACATGGTTTAGAGGACTGCATAGAATACATTTTGTGACTAACATTTTTCTAGCTAACTAACTAAAACTACTACATGTGTTTTGCTAGATAATCTATTTAGTTTTTTTATTTAATCCCATCCATTTTGTGTATTTTAACTTTAGCTAAGCAATTCCATCAGCAAATTCAGCTCTCCTCTCTCTGCTGTTGCAATCATTTAATACATTACATTTTTAGTATTATTATGTTTTAATGGACATACGGAATCTCAAAGCAGATATTAGTTGTACACATCAAGCACAATTGCAAAAAAGAAAAGAAGCCTTGCTCATGCTTAGGCTGTATATTTATTTCCCAGAAGGACCTACAGAAGTACTAATATGTGGGCACACATGCAAAAACATACACCAATAAAGTGAGACTATTAGTCCAATAATAAAGAGGACATACTGCGAAAACAATGAGAAAACAATGACTGAAAAACATTTATACAAATACATATAATTTTAAATGCAAAGGCACGAGCATGCCCTTAAATATTAACAGTATAAAGCAAATACTGTGTTCATGTGAAGACTGTAAAACTGCTTAGCTGTTAAATGTGCACTCTGGTAACACATTCTGTCACCAATTACCTGAAGGCGCTACTGGGTATTGAAAACCTGAGAGACTAGCAAACCCCTTTCTCAATTATCTCTGTTGTTGTATTAGGATATTGGTTTTGAGAGTAAGAGTATTGACAAACTAAATCATATCTCAGGCTACAGACAACTGCATTGAAAAGCAAATTCAAATCATGATCGATTTCCTATTGACAACTATCCACTAAGCTGTTAACTAATCACTATGTATATGAAAGATTTGCTTCACAAACAATTGGACAGGTTTACTGGCAGTGGAGCTTCAAATCAGAAATGGAGAGAAACAGAAAGCCTGCATTGCGATGGAAAGTTTTCGGGCTGTTTATGCACAGTGTTACATTTAGTCCATTTTTATTTCTTTTCACTGGAAGACAAAAGACAGACAATATTCCAGAATGTTTGCCAAGTATTTTGACCTTTTGCCCTAAAAACATTTAAGATGTGTGACAACGCAGAGTCTACAAGGGCATTGTAGACGACCGAACCTAAACAAGTTAACTCCCCGCAAAACATATTACAATGTATACAAGACATACTGTACAATTACATAGAAATGATGGTCATTAAACATCTATTGAAGCATTGCTTTTACATATCTTTTATTTTCAGCCGTGCACATTTATTTTTATGCATGCCAACAAATCACACAGTCAGTCTCATGTTAAAACATCCAAAGGAATTGCTTTAAGTCAATCATCCAAAAAGATGCAGTTTAGTGTCTATAATGTCATTATAAAAATATTTTCATATTAGAGCCTCTTCTGAAAGCACAAAAAAAAAAAAAAAACATCTCCATTGCTAGACACTCTGGGGGAATTTAAACAGAAAAATATAGTAAATATTAATACAGCCATTATTAAAAATGACAATTTCTTTCATAGTTTATTTTTTTACAGGAAAAATAACAAACAAAACACATACAAATTCACGTTTTTCAATTATTTGCAACTGTGTGGTGTTTTACTAGGAAAAGACGACCGAATACACTACAGAGAAGCTACTGTGCTAGAAAAAAACAACACAAGTTATTCATATCTACTGTTAAACAAAAATCATGACAAAAAGCTTTCAGTATGGATTGTTTTGTTTTGTTCAGTAAGTTTACTTCAGCTGACCTTGTGCTCTCCGACACAGTACAATGCAGAAAGAAATGCTTTTAGTTTATTCATCTAATGTTAGATATTGTTTCTGTTTGCAGAAGTATCAGATTGGTAATGCATCAGTTTAATGCTCAAGGCAATGTTAGCTTAGCTTTACTGGCTCTAGGGAAATGTGGCTATCAATAACAAACGTACCCTTTCAGTGATTCAGCGATAAAATAATCTTTGGGCTTTGTCCAAACAGCACTACAGCTAGTCATTCCAGTGCTACTTATTTATTATTGATACCTGCTGGTTGCCAATGACAAACCAGAAACCTGCAGTGGATAAGCAGCTAAATCAGACAGTGATACATTTTATACCCTGTATCAATTACATTACATTTGGCAAGGATAGTACAGATAATGGCAGCAGTTATAAACAAATATATTTCCTCTAACTGTCCATAAACAGTAATATCATAGCATCTTACAGTGAAACAAATCCAGCATATGACTATTGGAGTTGACATTTGTGAAGGTCTAATCTACATAGCTACAACTTGCTTATAAAACCTCAGAAAAGCAACTAACACGACTGAAGGATGACAACAGTTACCTTAATGCTTAACCATGACTGATTAGCTCATGGCTATAAATAAGATGCCAAGCAGAAAGGAAATACATACTTCTCTGTCCATGAGTCTTTAATCATTGTTTTCCTGCAGTTACATCATTAATCATTCCAGAGAATGCAAATGAAACAAACATGTGTAAAAATAAATCTGCTACAGAAAGCTAGTTCATGGTTGTTTTTTTAATTAGGTTAATGAATTATAGTAGTTCTGCTACTTTGAGTGCTTAGGTTGAAATAATTTGCTGGATGTGCCAGTTAATGACCCCTGCATAATCCAATCCTGAATATTCAGCGTGCTTAAAGGGCTTTAAGTTGAATTTCTGTTTTTGCAAAGTCAAAAAGAAACTTGTAAACTGACTAAACTCAACTGACCTATGAGGCCCAAACACAATTCTACAGCATTCATTCATACTAAGCCATGTTCTAAAGGAGAACCATTTCGGTTCCTCATTGTTTTACACATTACAGGTTCAGCATTAAGAGACATAACCAGTGAAGTGCATTAATTCGTATGATGTGTTTACAGTAACACAAACATTATCCATTCAAGATAATATTTGAGAAATTCCCATCGTCTAGCACACACGCACTCGCACGCACACACACACACCTACAGTATACACTCAACCATTTGATACACTCTCCATAGAATAAAAAACATCAATAAAGAATGTAAAAGCACAGACACCAAGAGGTTTGTAAGTCATACCTTAAGCAAACCTCTTTGCTGCAATGCATCAACTAGCACTGTACATACAACCATGGTAGCAGTTGCCAAATAAACCACTGCAATATTGATTGCAAAAGAGGGAGAGACAAAGAACACAGACATGCAAGTTCTAATAAGATTTTCTGTCACATTATCCTGAAATAGATCCTGTTGTGGCTCTAACCTTCAGAAATTCAATAGAATATAGCCAAAACTAATTTCATTTCATATTCTCATTTCCACTCCAGTCACTGAGGTAGTGCAAAGTTAATGCTGCCCAACAGAGCATTTTGATGTAGCCTATTGACCACCTTCCCTTACAACAAGCACAAGTTTCTACCATTTGCGAAGATTCAGGTATAAACATGAGTTATCTTTAGAGATACACAATCTATCATAATTTATCAGTTCCTCGTGAATTGAATGCTATACTTGAGTTATTATAATACAAGCCATCTGTCAAGGTCAACATGGTCACTGCATGGTCAGTGATTTATTTCATGAATTTACAACAAGAACATACATTTCTGAAAAATGATACACTTCTCAAACCCTGGATGAAAATTTCCAATAAATCACAGAGTATGTTTTAACATTCACAGTACATCACAGTGAAAAGGTTGATAATGAATGACAGCGATATAATAACCAATAATGAAATGCTTCAAGAAGTGGAGGACTCCCAGTAAGGTTACTGCAATATGTTTGTCTTCAGAGGTTTAGTTTGTATTCAGCACATGATGATGCAAGATTGTTTACCTCATCATAATTCAATCAAAGTCATTCACTGACCTAATTAAAGCAATTATGATGGAAGGGCTCAGTGATGAACAAGGTCAGAATCAGATTTGACTCTGCAGACTCAAATGTGCATTGTGTGCATTGTACGAGCTTATGACATGCACACAATGCATTCATTCACAGTGCAGCTGAATTTAACACACATACACACACACACATGTATATATATATATATATTTACAGTGTCATTGACATGTACAGATATTCGCACAAAAGTAAGCACTGCAATAAGCAAGTGTATGTGGTATAAACTTCTATCAGTAAAAGAACTTCTCCAAACTTTACCTGTGTTAAGCGTGCCAGTGATGAACCTGAAGAGGTACCCAGCAAACTTTAGGATCTCCCTTTTGCATCTTTTCCTGCAGCTCATCACTGAAGATGTTGCTTGCTATTTTTTTTATATATATAGGTTCTGTGTAAAAAAAACTTTTCCCCTCCTGCAGCTGTGATCCCAGCGTGTACACCTTGAGTTGTACAGGAGGTGGCACGCTCATACGGCACTGAACGGCACTGCCTCTCCTCTCATAAATATTTCCCAGAGGTTCCGAGTTCTCCTTCCTTCTCTCCTTCAGAGCTGTGTCTGTCTCTGAGCCAGCAGTAGCCTCGGTTCTCGCAGCTGTCGCTGCGCTTTCACACCTCGTGCTCAAAGCTCTCACACCCCCTTTCTCTCACATACACATACACACTTTCGTAGTAGTCTGACTGCTCATGTGGCTCAGAACCATCTGTGGTGCGTTCAGCCTCCCCCTGACCACTGCTGAGGAGGAGGGACCGGCACGGCCTCGGAGTGGAGGGAGAGGGTGGGAGGGAGGAGCAGGAGTGCAGAGGGGTGGAGGGAGAGAAATAGTGGCACTTGGTAAAGTATCAAAGCTCATGAATCAGCAATGACAGGTGATAATGGAGCTGTTCTTACAGAACGTCAATGCTGATCTGCAGGACTGAGCGAGCTGACAAGAAGCAAGCAATTGTGTTAACAAAGAAGAACCAAAGATCTAACAGGAGGTATTGAGAAACATAATAATAGGGATGTGGCAGCCTAGTGGTTAAGGTGTTGGGCTACTAATCGGAAGGTGGTGAGTTCGATTCCTACGTCCACAAGGCTGCCAATGCTTGGCCCCTGAGCAAGGCCCTTAACCCTCAATTGCTCGTTGTATAAAAATGAGATAAAATGTAAGTCACTCTGGATAAGGCTTTGTTTGAAAGGTTTCTTACTTTACATGTCATACAAATCAAATATATAAAATCAAATGCTACCAAACTGAATTTGTTCAATAAGATCAAAGTTAACATAGTAATAAAAGTGACCACACACACACACACACACACACACACACGCACAGTCAAATGGTTAGCAGCATTACTGTTTAGCTGCTTTAATAAGAGCTGATTCTTTGGCCATAGGTTGTTGTGTGGAAGAATGCAAAGCCATTTCAGTCCATTAAAACCTCTGGTGAAATGTCTAAATCAAGTGTCTGGTATCACCAGATTTTGTTCATCAACATGTTTTTCACTAAAGGACATCCATTTCTAGGCAAGAGATGTGTAATATTCATTCATTCATGTTCACTGATCACTTTATTCTGTAAGGGTCATGATGGCTCCAGAGCTTATCCCAGTAACATTATGTGTAAAGTGGAAGGATTCACTCTGTATGGGCCACCAGTCCATCCCTGATGTAACACTGAAGAAAAGAACAACAGTACAAGCTGGTAGACTGAAAAGCAGAGATATGAGACACCATGTGCCTGGATTTGTGTACAAATAATCTGATCTTCTTGAAGTTATTTACACATAAACCTGCAGAGTGAGCAGATCACTATAGTGCGGTGTACGAGTGCTAGCTGGACATCAGATGTTACTCCAAGACTCATGCTGAAGTGTTGAATCCAGTGACTTCTGTGATACAAAGTTGTCTTCAGTAGCTTGAGCTTGATATTTCAATCTGGGGGTTAAACCCCAATTTAATGGTTAAATCTATTTTCCTTCCTTCTTAAAATTTATAAACAACTTGCTCTAATGGAAATCGACTGGATTTGAACCACTTGCACCTGGCAAATGTTTCATCTCCACAATCAATACCATAATCCTCAAAGCAACAGAGTTCCACAGGATAGAGAAACAGAGGGAGTAGGAATACAAATGGGAAGGATGGTGAATAAGAGGAGATGGAAGAGGAAGACCATTTACATTATTAACTGTCCAGTGTCACCCAAATGAGAACAGCTTCTCTTCTGAGCCTGGTTCCTCTCAGGGTTTCTTCCTCATATCCATCCATTCAGGGAGTTTTTCCCTTGCTGATAGATGGTAGAGATAAATAGTAACTTAAAATGAAACTTTGAGAATTTCATTCTGTTTCTGTACTTCTGTAAAGCTGCTTTGAGACAATATCCATTGTTAAAAGTGCGATACAAATAAACTGAATTGAACTGAATCAAAGCATGTGAGAAAAAGACAGAAGTCACACAGTGCAACAAACGATGACTAAAATAGTAAAAAGTACCCAAGGTCAAACTTGATAATGATGGACAGTGTGGAGCATTTCATATTATGTATTACCTCTTTAAAAGACAGTGGTGCATCGCCTACATCACTACTCATCACGATGTCAATTATCATCAGCCATTCTCTCCATGAGTGCTGTCATTAACTTCAATTACATCAACCCCGCAGACACTTTCTGATCTCCGGTCTGACAAAACCACAGCCTTTTCCACTGATTGTAACATTAATGTGTTTCTATTCAAATACAAGTAGCCAGTCCCGTTCATCATGGCATGAGTACACCGAGAAATCACTCAGCTATGAAATGAGATGCTTTGTGTTCTATGTAGAAAGGGATCCTGAATACAGCGGGTCCTTTCTGATTTCAAGAAGAGCTCTCAAAACAAAGAGCTTTTTTTTTTCTTGAGGATTTAGATCCCAGCCTGTTTCTTCATCCAGTTTTCTGGAAAGAGGAAAAGTTTTCTTTGCCATAAATAGACTTGAGTCCTACAGAGAAACGTATACACAGCATCAGCTCCCAGGCCAGCTGAACAGTTTACCATTCAATCTCAGATGAATGTTTGACATACCAATGTCAAGTTATGTCAAGTAATATTCTGTGAAATACAAAAAACAAACACATCACCGAAAGCCTTGATTCTCATACAGAGAAAGCCTCAGAATTTATACTGATTCCGGTTGATGGAGGAAACAAAACATATGTCACACTCCAATTGGTCAAAAAACAAAGCAGAATATGGCACTCTAACTCAAATCTAACTCTAAAATAATGAGTACATATAACAATTCATTCATTCATTCATTCACAATAGAAAAGAAATTAGAGAACATCCCCTAGACGTGTTCTGATTCATAGTGTGTATACTGTAGGAACATTCACAAGCTATAATGAATGCACGATATAATGTTTCATTAACCTCTGAGGCCTGAAGAATGCAATTCATGGGCATATTGTAATTTCCTAACTCAGCATACAAGTCAAGCATTTATCGCTCAAAAACAAGAACTGACAAGAACGACTTCCCCGTTTGCACCAAATCGCTACACGGCAGCAGAAAAAACTCGTACATCAATGTAATGGCTCATCTTTTGCTGGGTCTCTCTCTCTCTCACACACACACACACACACACACACACAAAGCATGATGTATGTGAAACATAATGCCATTTCAGCACTTTATGGAGTAAAACCCCCCAAAATATCAACCATATTTAGAACATTTAAATCAAATTCCTGCTCAAGATAATTCAGATGCTTTATATACACTGCCTGAGTCATTAGACATTTCAGCATTTTTGACTTTGTGCATACTATTGACACGTACAGATACCTGTGTAGATGATCTGATCAATACCCAGCACATGCCACCTTTTCTACTCTAGATGTCTTTAAAATGGAGCACTTGGATTGCTGGCATCTAGGTATGATTTCAGGTATCCTGCTTTCCTGGCCTAGTTTTTACTCTAGCCTTGAGGTAATGAGCGGCAGCAAAGCCCTCTGCATGAGCCTTGTGCTGAAATATTAAAGCCACGTCCTGCATCCCACATCCGCACACCCTGACCCATCTGGCCACTGGCACAGCAATAGCATGTAAACCACAGATACGGAGATCCAACGACAGCATATAAAGCTGTGACCTAGAGATTTTTAAATAAATTACAGGGCGCAGCGAGTGATATTTATAGCAGAAAGGCAATACAGATGTGTAAAAGGAAAAGAAAATATATGTTATTTGTTCGAATACATTAAATAATGCATAAAGTACTATGAAATATTAACATTTACCATGTGTTGGCAAAATCACATTACAGTTTTGTCCCATTTTAGCTGTGAACTAAAACAGCTCAGAGATTGCAGAAAAATTGTAGAATACATTCCAAAGAGACCTATTATACATAAACAGAGACTACATATAATATAGTTGACATACAGCAAAAGGCCTCAGTCCTGTCCTTAGCTATCGATCACTTAACGATTAGCTAAAGTTTCCTTTTTCATATTGCATGCAAATTTCAGTTCACATCCCATAGTGCTAAAGATAGGAGAGAGTGCTCAGATTAACTCTTCTGTGTATAATCACAACACACTTAGCTACCAAACCATGGATAACTGGAGACAGCTACCAAAAAAATACCAGGACAGCAAAACACAATTATTTTACAAAAGCAATAAAGCTTGGATAGCTGACAAATCCATATTTCTCTCCTACCACACAACCCTTATATTGCATGGCTGAAGAGAAAATTGAAGCACAGTTGAACAAATGATTGACTCCTCATTATTTGTGCTATTCCTGCACCAATTTCTCTAAATCACAGCTCTAATTTATTTATACAAATTATACAAGCTCGACGCTGATCACACAGAAACCAGGAAGGCAGCTGGTTCAAACTACGCTATCTTAGGTGTACTGTAACTTGCAATGACAAAGCCATATATCTTATTGGGATAACATTTGAGATATTGGAGAAATGCAGCGGTGGTTTCTGTTTGTTTGAACTGGAACCTGAGCACAGTGTTCATCACCCACCTCCTATAAACATGATTTGATTTTAGAAAAGGTCAGGTTCAAGGTGTGACAACAACCTATGATTAGAGTTTAACAGTGAAGAAAAATATTATTAATCAGTTTCATGTCCTAGAGATCACTAGTGTCTGTGTAGAAACATGAACAAAACACAACACTTAATAATAATAAGGATTTCTGTTTTATTTCACTAGGAACAACTTTTTTTTTCCTCAGAATGCAATACTTAAGTTAAAATAGGTCAGAAGTTTAATCTGCATCATAGACTGCTTAGTGTCACCACAGCTGATGCCAGACTTTTTATAGCTTTAGCTAAAGCACAGCTGGGCAAGAACTTCCCTGAGGCTAAATGCTCAGTGTCTGCCAGACTTCACAGAGCGTCATCAGTGGCCAAAAATTAGCCTGGCCTCCAGCTGTTTACTATAAACCCAATGAAATCCCACAGCATGGGCAGAACCATGTGAAAGTCAAATGCATCCATCATTAGTTTTTGGACTAAAATCATATGCAGGAGCCTCCCTTGAAATTCTTTGCTATTATTCTGATACATGGAGGTGTGTGATGTGTTGTTTAATTACATATCCAGTTTCTTCCCTAGTCCAGACATGTGAAGAAAGCTGAATGCATCTAGAAATGGTTAACAGTTTGTGAATAGGTGTGCGATTTTGCTCTGCAATGGGATGCCACCCAGTCCCAGGGGTCCCCCTTATGCCCCGAGTCCTCTGGGAAAGGCTCCAGGCTTCCCATGATGCGCAGATGAAAAACCCAACCCTAGAGTCTACATCTGCAACATCTGTAAACCTAAAGAAAGACTTAAGTCAGATATTCAAGGTTCAAGTCAATTAATGAGAATTTTGAGAGATGCTTGTGTCTTGTTATTTTATTAGAAATCAACCTAAACCTGAACTGACAGATTTTTGTAATTAAGCATAAACTTATATTTGTGTGATTGAGTGCATTATAAAGAAGAATCATTGAAATGCATTATAAGCTATGGCATACAAAATCGAGAGTGTCAATGAAGGCATGTGAACTGACTGTGTGTGTGTGTGTGTGTGTGTGTGTGTGTGTGTGTGTGTGTGTGTGTGTGTGTGTGTGTGTGTGTGTGTGTGAGAGAGAGAGAGAGAGAGAGAGAGAGAGAGAGAGAGAGAGAGAGAGAGCAAGAGAGAGAGAGAGCGAGAGAGAAACAAGGACCTTAAGGCTATGAAGAATGATAATGACTTTGACTTATCTATCCATCATCCCTTGAGGTAGTGCAGCTCTGTATTCTGCTTAAACCAAACACTCTCTTCTCTCCTTCCCCTCTGGCCAAAGAAAGATATTAAATACAGTTTCCCACACTGGAAAAGTGCACTCATCAATCCAAATCTATCACAGTATTCTCAAAATTGGACACATTATCTATAAAGGATAGGGTTTGGTTTGTTAACCTGTGAATTTCATTTACCAGCAGCTGTAGTAACAAAGGCAAGAAAACTGGAAGAGAGAAATAGAAAATAGAATAGAATCCTAACGTACAGCAGGGTTTTGTTTTTCAATCTAAATTGAGTACAGTCATAATCTGATAATAAATAATAAATATTATGGAACTGGGATTTTTGGTCTTACTGGCAAGGCAAATTACACATTTAAGTGTTTTATGCAGTTATTACACGATTTCATATCAGCAATAAAACATGCAATAAACATTTTGGTAGCCTGCTTTAACATGTCTGAATAATGTTTTTCAGCTTTATGCTTTACATATAAGGATTTGTTTATTTACTAAGGATGGAAACTTGGCTCCAATTTACTTATAAATAATACTTTAATTAAATCTGACTTCCGAGTAGCCGAGTTCTAAAATGAATAATAATATAACGTTACCATATAACCATCTCCTGATGAGGTTAGAAAAGTGGTTCCATTTTCTACCTGATTTCAGCCGTAAACATAATTCATAATAACAAAGCACATTTCCATAATTGTTCTACTGAGACCTTCATATTATTATTAATCCTGGAAAAAAAACAAAGGACTTCAAGCAAAAAAAAGTACTGATCTATCGTTAGCTTAACAAAAATATAACAGCGGTTTTATATTTTATTGCAGTCAGATTTTTCCCATTTAGTGCATTTAGTACCACATAAACATCCAAACATTTCTTCCTCGGCGTCACTAACAAGTACTTCACCCCCTTTTCCGTGTACATCCGTCTTTGTATCATGGATAACTAGAGCACTCTTGAATGCTTTCTTTATATTGGCTCACAAATCCTGTATAAATTAGGAAGTACTGTATGTTATGTCAGTTAGATGTATACAAGGCTAAATTGTGCATTTACTGATGTTTCATCAATTGCATTCAAATCATGATTATTCGTGGCATTTTCTGTGCTCCTTTACATGCAACTTGATGAATCAGTGCACTTGTGTTCAGCATAAAGTATTTCTCAGCCCATAACAGCCCACTGCAGGTTTTTATCAGTAAAGAAAAACATGCCATTAACATGCTCCACAATAAATAACGAAATAAGGAGACTAGGAGATAATTCGTTGTTAGTGGCAAAACCATTGAACACGCACTTTAACGTAAAATAATGTTGCTTGAACATGCAGTAGTGCCAGAAAATATAACACCTCTCTCACTGCCTGCTCATACTTCTGGCCGTACATGTGCAAGCATCAGCATTACAGGTTACCGTTTTATCATCTGACTGGGAATAGAAGCCCAAGGGATGGCCCCAGTGTTTAGGAGCTATCCTTAGCACTCTGGCACAGATCATGTCTCAGTTCTCAAAATGAGTCTGTCGTCACAGCAATGAAGATGTTACCGCATGTTGACAGCGATGGGAATTAAAGCTGTAAATACAATGACATTGCTAAAAGAATGACCTTCTAGGTACCGGTGCAGCTTAGCCGCACACTCGGAAAGCCATTCTAATGTAATGTATTGGTATGCAGATACTTCTGGGGAAATTACAAACCAATGGAAAAGAAGGCCTACAGTAAAATAAATAAAGAGTAAAATAAATAAAGAGTAAAAAAATCTATTTTAAAAAGATATAGACAGTGAAAGTATTTTTTTTAATTTTATTTTACAGAAAATAATATTCATAAAACACATTATAAGTAGTGCTTTAGTTACTATATATATATATATATATATATATATATATATATATATATATATATACACACACACACACACACAGAACATTGTCCATCGTTATTAAAAATATAAAAAACACAAAGGCTTATTTTTCTTAAATATTAAACAAACAATAATCTGTATCATTTTCACTTG
Organism: Tachysurus fulvidraco; assembly: GCF_022655615.1. Lineage (NCBI taxonomy): Eukaryota > Metazoa > Chordata > Actinopteri > Siluriformes > Bagridae > Tachysurus > Tachysurus fulvidraco. The sequence continues at coordinate 31,352,462 of NC_062518.1, read as the reverse complement.
AAATGACAAAACAAAAAGCTTCTTGAATTGAATTAATTATGCAAATATTCCATAGACTGCTTCCAAAAGACTCATAAAATATCATTATAAATGTACGACTGTCTGTTCGTGTTGTGAATGTGAAATGTTTATGACTGATGCAAGGATGGCAAATCTATTGAAAATGAGCTGTGATGGATTTGTTAACATTGAATAAAATGCCACTGCTCTTGGCAGCCTGCAGTGTTTGTCTTGGTCAGGGATCTGGTTATGATTAAAACTGGATATACGACAGGACCCAGAACATAGCACTTTTAATAACACAGTTCAAGTGGCTGGTGATAAAGCACATTTAATTACCTTTGCATGATGTTTGCCTTAGGGATTGTAATAATCTGTACAGAGAAAGGGTAATATGTGTGAACATCAAATTATACCATCACCTTTATCTCAGATAGCTTGACAGAAAAGAAATGTACAAATGTACTAACATGCAAATTGTATAGACAAAATTGAATGTGGGATATCAATTAATGCATCGTCTTAATGTTTGCCATAGATAGACAGACAGACAGACAGACAGACAGACAGTTCTTGTTTTCTACCAAATGTCTTCATCTGCCCTAGGGTTTTACATGAGCAGCAGACTGCAAGGATGTGAAAGAGACAAGCAAGTTTGCCTTTGAAGAAATTTGAGGGAGAACATTATGTTCTTACTTACAAAGCATTAACGATGCATTATTTTTTCCCCATTCATATTTTGACAACTACACTACATAACCAACAGTTTGGTGATGCCTGACCAACACACCCAAAATGAGGGTCTTCCACATACAGTTACCATACTGTTGGAAGCACACAACTGCATTGAATGTGTTTGCATGCTGTAGTATTAAGATTCACTGGAATTAAGAGGCCCAATTGTGTTTGACAATGGTCAAGTTGACAAATCAAGGTCAAGACATGGTTTGCCCAGGTTGGAGTGGCCTGCACAGAACCCTGACCTCGTCCCAAACATTTAGGATGATCTGGAATGTAGCTGTACCCTAGGCTTCCCCACCTGACATCAATGCCTGACCTCACTAATTATCTTAAATATGAATGACCTCACATGTATGTGATGGTCAAGAGTGCACATATGTTTGGATCATATAGCTTAATTTTCCCAAATTGTGCATTCTGCCAAAACACTTTGGCTAGGTTTTTTTTCACAAACTACCTTTTATTTGACCAATACTTACAGATATTATAAATGGATTATAAATGTAGTAAAACATATTATGGATTGGCTGCTACTCGGCTCATTCATATCTAAGCGACTCTTTCAAAATGGACTGGAGGCAGTCTGCAGATATTCCTCTTCAATGCTGGTCTGCTCAGCAGTGACGTAAATGAGTCTGTTCCAGACTGTTTTATTACAGTCTGATAAAAAGGGGAAAGAACAACATTTTCTACAGTGGGAGATGATATATCATGGAGCATGAAAACACTTTTTAAGGTCACCCATTGTTTCCAAGGATGATAAATATGCTAAGATTCATCGGTGTCTGCTCATGTGTTCTTATCTGAGGTTTAGTAAAGACACACCTCGTGAAGCTGGTTTTCTCTCTGATGCTAAAACAGTATAAATGGAAATATCTGCAAAAACAGTGCTTATAAAAGGACCATGTGGTGTAGACATAGTTTTTCCATGGCCTGATTTGTTTAGCTGAAGCTTTGCAGAAGGATTGGAGTTGTGTCTCGACCTACATTCTCTCAAACCAGACTCTAACCTCAACCTAAACACCAGAGCCATTCTGTCTTAGAAATCTAAACAATCACCCGCACTTACAGATAGCAAGACACGGAATCAGCTGTAACTCCAGTTATCAGGTCCATGCATTATGACTGATTTTAATTAAAGACAGTCATTCACAGTATATAAAAGCTTTGGAAAATTTTTAAATCAAGAAAGCATCTGGATTAAAGCCAGACTGTGATTCATTTTGAATTCAGTCCAATTCTCTATACACTATACCAGACTTTATTCATGATTGTATGAAAACGGCATTAGATTTTAGTCATGAGATGACACCTTAATGCTATCTTCGGTATGACATTCATCATGACTTATCGAATACTTGACAGCTTGCTTGCTACGGCTTTGTCATTCCTGTAGAAAGGAGATGACCTCTACAAACACCATCAAAATCTAATCCCACAAATCCCTTTAACACCTCAAAGAAGACACATCACATTCTGCTGTCAAGGAAATATACCATAGTACACATCCAGTATTCTGGAGGAAAACTGTACAGACACTGGCTTGAAAATACTATTAGAGATTGTGTCAAGCTTGGTAAGAGACAACTCCCTTTGGATCCATCCACAATATTCCCTGTGTACACACAGTACCTGTCCATGTCTCCAGCTCACTGAGCGGATCCTCAAAACAGACTCTCAGTTATACGGCATTTGGCAGCTGAAAAAATTAAACATGAAACTTTTTCTTATAGTGAATAATATTCTCCTTTTATAGAAACATTAACAGGAGAATATTATTCACTATAAGGAAAAGTTTCATGTTTATGGAAGGGGACAAGTCTGTTGGTGCTTTCTAACAATCAGAGCTAAAGCTGTTCCAGTTTGTTGCCACAAAAAAATTCATCCTGCTACATTGCTTGGGAATTTTTGACATGTATTTGTATGAAAAAAGATTCTGATGAGGAAGAGATTGTTATAGCTTATGTACAAACTCATTTGTTTTGTGCATGTTTCACAAAGTGTGCTAGTGTAACAGGAATAAAACTCTGTTATTGCCACTGGTGTAGTCTACGTGATACGCAGGTATACGCCGTATACCCACTAGGAAAGGCCAAGGATTTCTGTATACCCACTTAAAAAGTGTGAGGATACGTAACAATATCGTTTTGTGACAGAACTTTCATTCATAAATTCACCCTGCTCTGTGTTGCGAACACAGACTGTGGTTGCGATTGCGAATCACTAACGTTTTTGGATTATTAGGGCTTCCGTGGCCTGTGACCTGATCTGACGTCACCTACCAAGGAGGAAAATCAGTTGCTTGGCGGTCTTTTTTGGTGCAAATTTGAAATTAACTAACTAATGTAAAAGAAGATATGAAACGAAAGCAGACTCACACTACGAGTACAAATGTATTTGGAAAGCTTTGTAAACTAGCAGCTCATTCAGTTCATAATATTCTGCAATGAAAGAGTGTTGGTGATAGAACTGAACAAGTGTTTATTGTTCACTCTTAAATGTACATTGGAAATTGACAGCTGATAAAACCTGTGCTCCAGGTCCCATATTCATATAATATTTAAGGCTAAATGTAGCTCTTAAAGGTATAGTGCACCCAAAAATGAAAATTGTGTTATTTCCTCACCCTCAATTTGTTCCAAAACTGTATGAATTTCTTTCTTCTGTTTAACACAAAATATGATATTTTGAAAAATGTTGGTAATCAGACAGTTGGCAGCACCCAGTGACTTTCATAGTCTATATTTTTTCCTACTGTGAAAGTCAATGGGTGCTGCCAACTGTCTGATTACATTAATCCTTAAATGTTATATGGGTAGTTGACAAATGACCAAGAAAAAGTACTTTTTTTTGGAAAGCATAACTTAAGGGAAAAAAAAAAAAAAAACACAGTATACTCACTACAAAAAACTAGACTACACCACTGGCTACTGGACAACATCAACAAAAAAATCTATTATTTTTTTCACAACAGCACGTTGTGTCATATTTTATTACATACATTAAGAAGGCAGAAACAACACATGGAAAACATCTCTAACAATCGGTCAGAAAACTATGCAGACTACTACAGTGAACAATCGTCATTAATCTTCTAAACACTTTCGTTCTACGTCTTAAGTGTTGATGGTGCAGAGTAATCAAAGGTAAACAAGCTGTCTTATTAATTATTCATTAACAGTCTGTCCTAACTCTAGCATGCTTGCCAGGATGTTCAGTGCATAATAGCATATGCTTCTGTATTACTGCATTCATGCATGGAAACATCAGTGAATATCTTACACCTTAAACTGTAACAATTTAAAGACAAGAAGGTTTTCATGAATTTTTGAGGCCTTACATAGTGCCCTGAGGTTTACTACATAGATTACAGAAACGATGTAAAAGACTCAAATCATATTTCATTATAAAACATCAACATCAACATCAAAATCAACATTCATTATAAAACAAGCAGAAGCTGACAGGTAATCGGCGAGATGCTCGACTTCACTTCATTTCACAGAACACTTCACTTCAGGTACCTGAAGCCACATGTGTCATAAGTGACAATACGACATATCGTGATATTTGAAAATTCTGCCAGTTTAATACACCACATACAAAATGTCACGTATTTCATATTTTGTTTATTCATTACATAAAATCCCTTTTCACTACTTTTATGTAAAATGGCCTGGCACAAATAACCTCTGCCAAACGCGATAAAGTCACCTCCATTTAACTTCTCTTAATTAAAAGATCTTAACTACGGGGCCTCCTGGGTTTAACGGGCTGTTATTTAAACTGTCAGTTCATAGTGTGATATTAAAGTGTAACAAATTAAAGCTCTCACAGCAGGAAAAAAACTTCCTGATGTTGTAACATCAAATCAGATGACATTTTAGACACTCTATGGGTGAGTCATACAGTAATACCTCCTGAGTAACCAGACAATAATTTCAACACACTAAATCTCATTTATCAAGCTCAAAATTTTATTTGTAATTTATTCATGTAAGTTCTTAGACAAGAAATGATGAAAATCCTGTTTATTCTGAAAATCCTGTGCTCCTGCATGTTAATTTACACAAAATAAACCTTCACTTCACATCAAATCATATAATGTACATGGATTACTGTACTTTTATACATGCAATATATACTTTCAAGGTTATTATTAATTATTTATTATTTATTTAATTTATAATTAATTATTATTAATTATTTATTTCGAATTAAATATAGAGCATTTTGCGGATGTATCTTCTCCATTGTGGCTTATAAAAGTACTATTAATAAAAACTAGTGTTTTATATTATTTGAATGAATTAAATAACATAACTAAAAAGAATATGAGGCATCACGAAACCCAGAAATTATGATAAATAAATTGATACATTCAATTATGCCTAAAGAACTGCTGACGTATAAATGGAGGATTTGCCCGTCTGTCTATGCGTAGCCGTAAAGCATAAACAAATGCCTCAGCTGTTGGGTCTTATTAAATATTTTTATGGGCATAGAAGCAAATTAAAATAACTTGCCCTTCTGTCTTTCAGCTTTTACCCTGGTTGTTCATTTTGTGCTCCCAGCTGTAACTTTTACCTACTTTTATGAGTGTCACTACATGCAAATGTTGTTTACAACAAAGTTTTAAAAACTTTTAGGTGGATCAGGTGGAAAATGTTTAGTTTTTGGCTCACAAATTTTTACACTCAATTTTAAGATTAAAAAAAAAAAAGTCTATATGCATCTATATTAGGTTTTTTTTATGTCAGAAAGCTGATTAGGTCCACGCTATAAAAGCATGCTGGATGCGGCACGGAAGACGCAGGAAACTTTCTTATGAATGAATGTCCAGGTTTTTGAAGCTCTTTCCATGTTATGAGGTTCATGTAATGTTTATCATCACTGTGGCTTCAATAAATGAGTGACAATACTGCAATAAAAAATCTGGTCAGGCACTGGTGTGTATGTAGAATCATGTCTGCCTGCACTCACTGAAAATGGCCAGGTTTTCACTGTACCCTGTATTAATCTGCCACTATTTATAGATTGCTAGGCCACCAGCGGAATACGAAAATATGGGTAAAGTAGGTTACCTGAAAGAGGAAAGTGACTTGCGTTCTGACATTTCGCACTGTGTGTGTGTGTAGTAAATTTGACCTAAGAGAATTAATGGTAAAGATGGATGAAAAGTGTGTTTCATTTGGGCTGACAATTTGAGACCAATCTTAAATATTACACACAAAAAAAAATAAAAATAAAAATAATAAAAAATGCACCCATAAGTCATGTGTAATGAGGCGTCATAAGGCTGAGGATCCATTTGCTCATAGTACAACAGGCAAAGGTCGACGTAGGCAAACACAACAATACAGAGTAGACAGAAATCATGGTCAATACAACAAGCAAAGGGACAGGGCAGGCGGCAGAGAATCGTAAGGCAGAAATACAAACAAAGTAATAACCGGGAAATACAAAACAGGAAACGCTCAGAATGATAGCCAAGGCAAATCGAGACTTCGCGCAGAAGCCAGGTTCAAGTCTGTTTATATAGTCAGTGGCTGATTGAGAACAGGTGGTGGTGCAATCAGACC
>NC_062518.1:31038639-31041139 GCF_022655615.1 Tachysurus fulvidraco | reverse complement strand
GACATTGTGGACCATTTAGAAATGCCAATCAGCCTACAGCACATTTGGTTCACTGGCGAGGAAACCAGAGTACCTAGAGAAAACCCCAAAAGGTCCAGGGAGAACATGCAAACTCTACATAGCACATGCAATCTCTGCAAGGCAAACCACTAAACAACCATACGGAATATGCAAGACAAAAATGAATATTTATACAAGACCACTCTAGCTAAATCTTGCAAGAAAAAAAAACAATTTTTTTTCCAGTTCTTTCTAAGCACTGTTGCACCACGATGATCTTGGTAACGCTACAGGTTAAATATATAGGAAAAACAATGAGCCTTGAAGCTTTGGGGACTTCATGCTTTGTAGTTTTGGATAAAAAATGTTTATGTCTGTGTTTAAACAGAGATTGAATCAGTGAACTTCTCAGTGCTCTGCATAAAAAGCAGCACAAGAAGTCTGTGATCTACTAATTCAATATGACTGAGAGGGAGAGGATGCACTGACCATTGTAACAAATGGTGCAAACAAATAAATAATGTCATTTTTTAAAATGATCTACCCTTCAGATAAAAATAATCAAATGCACCACTTTGAGGGTGCATTTTTCGACTAGACATTTGCATTTACACATTTAACAGATGCTGTACAGAAACACTACAAGTGGGAAGGCATGCAATATAAGCATCTAACTGAGAGTCTGAGAGCGATCAACAATCAGATGAAAATAGCTGTAGGACGAAAGCAGCAGAATAAAGCAGTAGTTGGATTTAATGCTACACAGTGATTATTTTCATGCGATCTGCCAAGTGGAATAGGTTGAGAAGTTCAAAGAAGCAAGACTGAGAAGTTTCAGACTTAGCAGCATGCACTGGCAGTGTCATTTACAGGCCATAGAGATGGGAATAGAATGTACCATAGGCTCTGTTCAGTGTCTCTATATAAGAGATTTTGACAGTGATACTGTGTTATATCGAGGGACTTGCTGGGATAACAAGAAGCTTGGTCTTTAAAAGGTTGGTACTGGTGGTACTTCATCCAGACTAAGATGTCTGTAAGGCAAAATGCTAAGACTGAGACATCTACCAAAAGAAAAAAAAAAACAAGTAGAGCTGAGTTTCAGCTGCATTGTATGGAGAAGAGAAGCCTTGAGATGGCAGGACTTTCCAATGAGTAGGGTCAGAGAAGAGGACGTGGTGCTTCCTAGTGGTACACCAGTCATCACTTGATAACAGGTAACTGAGTCTTGACTGCAAGACAAATCTAAAATGATACAATTGAAAATCCTGTGCAATTGAATTTGAAGAGTTTTAGTCAATAGAAAAAAAGGTTACCATAATTAGTACAGTAGATACAAGATATTGTCAAAAGGTATGTGGACACTTGACCTTCACACCTATATGGTTCTTCCTTAAACAGTTGCCACAATATGAAAATCAATCAATTGTCTATATTGTTATTGTATGCTGTAGGTTTAATATCTCCCTAAGACATATAACAGAACTAAGAGTCCCAAACTGTTCCAGCATGACAATAATGAAATGGCTCTATAAAATTGAAATTTGCAAATGATGGTATGAAAGAACTCAAGTGGCCCTAACCTCTACCCCACTGAACACCTGCATGATTGAATGAACTGGATCACTGACTATGAACCAAGGCAACTCGTCTAAAATCAGTCCCCAACTTCACTAATGTTTCTATGGCTGAAATGAAGTCTTTCAACAAGAGTGGCGGTTGGTATAGATTTCATTTCCATCAGGCACACTGATCTAGGGAGTATTAGAATTTGTCTCATTTTTTATATAACTGAGCAATTGAGAGTTAAGGGCCTTGCTCAGGGACCCAGCAGTGGCAGCATTATGGAGGTGGGATTTAAACTCACAACCTTACGAATGGCAACTCAACACCCTAACCTCTAGGCTACCACATCCACTCTAACTACAAAAGGGTGGACCAACTTTGGAACAATATGTACAAGTGCCAACAAGATGGTCTCAGTGGAGTATAAGCCAGAGTGGTTACAATCCAGTCAGATCATGGTGAGCTAGCCTAGTGCCCAGGTAAAAGAAAATCATAAAAATGTAGGACAAAGCAACAAACAAAAGCTCAATATTTCTTACAGATTTGTGAGCGATGCTTTTAACAGTTGCAGTTTTTCAGTTTTCCTGTGTGGATTTAAACTGTGATTCAGATGAGGGGGGGACTGGGCAAAGCACAGACTGCCTTTTTATTTCGTTGTTGTTGTTGTTGTTGATACCGTTGTTTATCAGTGTTACTATGCCTTTTTCTTCTATCCCACCTGAGGCCAGTGAAATTAACAGAAGAACAAATGACATTAACGGTGAGCAGAAGAGAAACAGCTGCAGCTGGAAGAAGCAATGAAACGGGCCCTGATGAACAAACAGGGGGTCTATAAACAGCTCCCCAGGTCTTTTATTTTTTGGACAAGGGGTGGAGAGCCAGAATAGATGGAATGTCTAAGATCACACAGCAAGGGTTCTAGCAGTTTTCTTCT